>NC_060139.1:524980060-525283090 GCF_021461385.2 Schistocerca piceifrons | reverse complement strand
GGAGGTCGGTAACACAGTCCTACTATTCTTTTATTTCGGTTGGCAAGAATGACCTCTGCCCATACTAACTCAGAGGAACTATCTACGCCGGCCGGGGTGGCCTAGCGGTTCTAGGCGCTACAGTCTGGAACCGCGCGACCACTACGGTCGCAGGTTCGAATCCTGCCTCGGGCATGGATGTGTGTGACGTCCTTAGGTTAGTTAGGTTTAAGTAGTTCTAAGTTCTAGGGGACTGATGACCTTAGGAGTTACGTCCCATAGTGCTCAGAGCCATTTTTTGAACTATCTACGTCGATTGCAATACAAGATAAACTATTTCTAACAGCAACAAACACGTCATTGACAGTTTTATTTAGGGTATCCTTTCTGAACACCGTTAGAACCTTCGCAAAAGTTTTACTGAGCTTACCTCTGGCTTAAGCCAGCTTTCAGTGCCTATAACGATTTGAGCTTCAGTGCTTCCTATTAGCGCTTGAAGCTCTGGTACTTTCCCAACACTGCTACGACAATTTGCAGCTGTTATACCGATGGCTCCCAGCTCTACGTTCTTCCTGTGTTCGACATGCACAGTTTGAGACTGAAGCCCTCTAGCCTAATAGACCGCCCAGCCCACGCCACACAGCCCCCGCTACCTGTGTAGCCACCTCCAGCGTGTAATGGGCTCCTGACCTACGTAGCGGAAACCGAAACTCCACGTTCTTTGGCGCAAGTTGAGGAATCTGCAGTCTATATGGTCGCAGAACCGTCTGAGCCTCTAATTCAAACCCTCTACTCGGCTTTGTACCGGAGGTCCACAATGTGCCCTGCCCACTGTGGTGCAAATGGTGAGCTCTGATTTTATCTCGTAAGCAAGACTGGCACCCTTTACCATATCTGACAGAATCTCTATAGAATCTCTTCCGATCCAAAGCGACACACATTACTAGTACCGACGTGAGCTACCACCTGCAGTTCGTTGCACGCTGTGCTTTTCAGGGCTTCCAGAAGGACCCGTTCCACGTCTGGGAAGACTCCACGCGGTATGCACACGGAGTGCACATCATCTTTCTTCTCCCTTCTTGGAACCCATGTCCCTAAGGGGCCCCATAATGCACCTAACACTGGAGCTCCCAACATTTCCTCTGAAACACGAAAAAGGGAGTGCATTTGGCTGAAGGACAGTGTCAGCCACAGACAGCACCTGGAACCTGTTTGTCTAACCGAGTAACGACGGTTCAAACCCCCGTCCGGCCTTACTGATTTAGGGTTTCCGTGATTTCCCTAAATCGCTTCAGGCAAATGCCGGTGTGGTTTCTATGAAAAATCACGGCCGACTTCCTTCCCCATCCTTCCTTAAGTCGATGGGGCCGATGATTCGCTGTTTGGTCCCCTCCCCAATCAACCAACCAACTAACTAGGTAGGCCTTAAGTTCGGTCCCCCAGGAAGTTAGTTGCGATAACTTCAATATTTGTATTTTACGTTTCTTTTCTCACCCTATTTATGGAGTAGTTTGACTGTTGCAATGGTGTCAATCACAAACTAAAGCAAAAAATATTTTTAGAGAAAACACTGCAACAAAAATATCTGACTAATGCTGACAGTGGTACGGAGCAAAGGGATTCGGTTTGCAGCTTCCAAATGATGAGGACGAAATGCCTCAGAGTCATTTTTTTTAATGTGTCCATTTATCAATAAACAGTTGCACGTAAAATCAGTTCGTGGCTCCTTCGAAGCTGAGTAAGTTAACTTTCGTTTATGATCAAACATTTATGACGCACTTCCTCTCTTTGCCGAAACAACGGTTTCCGAAACCATTATAAGGACAATATCAATCGCAAAATATTAATGCGACTAACTCATGAATTTTTGCATTCAGATGAGATTACGGAAGCGTTTGGTAGAATTGGTAGTTTAGAGAAACAGTTTCGTTTACAGATAGTCTGGTGCTCTAAAGACGAAGCGAAAAAGTGGATTACGATTGGGGTGACAGGATATTGCTGACGACCGTAAATGCTCTAAAAACTGTCAACACGAGTGACTAACATGAGAAAGAACGTGATTTTAAGCAGCTCAGCCCCTGTGCTACGAAGTGCCGCTTTTTGCCGACAGATAGCGCAAGAGGTTAGGTTAGATGCTGCGCTCTCTAGCGGGCCCTTTACGAACTACTATAGTCACCATTCCCTTCAATGTCCTGCCAGAATCGGACCTAGGAGAGTGTGGAAAGGAGGCAATGGCCAGTTTTAGAATAGCAGCATTATTGCTGGCACTGAATAGTTCACATACAGACCCTTTTCCTCTAAGCTTTTTACACGACAGATACCAAACTCTCCGTTATTCTGATCACTTTTTTGTAGGAGGTACTGAATGATCGTATATAGGCTATGTTCCACAACACTTCGTCAAATCGTCACTGATCGACGATTTAATGGCAATAAATTGAAAACTCATGGCTGAAAGTTATTATTTTACGAATATGATGTTAGGAAAATGTCATCCCCCTTTCGTTGGTCGTATCCAAAATGACTTCGTTATACTCTTTTTGTCTAACAGCATCACAGTACGACCCAGAAAGGTCGTATTGACTCAGCAATAGCAATTAACTTAAGTAAACTACAGAAAAAAAGGCCATGAAGTACGTACCTACTGAAGACAACAAATCAGGAAAAGTTGATATGGAAGTACAAGATGTTTGACTATTCCCATTATGTTGGGTGATTCAGTTAAGCTGTTCGCCTGAAAAATTGGCAGAACAGTTTGAGATGATGTAATTATGAGAAATTTTTAATTTAACGACTTACAGTCTCTTTTCATAGCTGTAATAATTGCACAGATATCAATGTCAATTTTGTGTTTTCAAATGGAAGTAAAGCAATTTTTAACACTAGTAGCATGATTCTATAAGAGAGATTAATTCAACTGCGTTTCACTCTTCAAAATTCGATTGCTGGCTCCGGAGTAATTACAGTATTTTGAAATTAAGTTTTATCCGTTTTGAACATGAAACCAACAGCTGCTTTTTGTGGAAGTTCGTGATTTCAGACGCAGATAAGGAAGCATGTCATGTAGGATGAGAATGAAACAGTGTGTTGCATTGCTGCAATACCGGTACAAAAGAGGTGTAGTGGAAGTATAACATTCAATAACATTCAGCCTGTCCGTGTCGTTCATGTGTGCCGAGTGAGGAAATAATTGTCTTTGACAAACCAGGAGAAACTAGATCTGCTACTTGCTCATGGACAATGCAGAAGGAAAAGGAAAAAAGAAAAGAAAAGAAAAGAGAAAGTTGCCCACGCAAGAAGATATCCCGACAGACGGCGTCCAAGACAACGACACTTCAGCGAATTTGCAAAACATTGTTACATGAAGCGAGCGGAGCGAACTAAATAGATGTTCTGACAGTTGTTTCTCATAATCCACATGACAACTCCATAAAAAAATTGAGAATGATTCCTCAGTTAAGGTAGTTCCGCATTGTTCGCATCTCGCGTGCAAACAACATCCTTGGTATCATATGCCGCTTCACCAATGGACTAACCAGTGAGACTGTACAAGGTGTACGGGATACTGACTCTTGGTTCTGGTGCGACGTCAGCACAAAATGTTCTTTCTTCAAAGAATTCTCTTTATCGATGAAGGTACCACTATCAGTCACGGAAAACTGAGTGTAAGAAATATGGGTTATTGAGCCACTGGGAGTCCGCACTAGCTGAGACACGTTGAATATTAGAAGCAATACATTGAGAACGTTTGGCGCGGGGTTTCATGAGATTCCGTGATTCTTCAACACTTCATTGAAGAAATGTTAGAGGATAAAACGTACGCACAATTTCTTACCGAAGTCCTATCGTCTCCCTTAGAATAAGTAGTACTTGAAATACATCCCAGGACAAAAACAGAGGCAAACCACGAAGGAATTATCGGAATGTGACGGAAACCGTAGGTGTGATGTACATGTAGAGACAAAAAATGATTGAAATTTCAGAAAAATTGCGTGATTTTTTCCAAGGAAAGAGCTTCACAAACTGAGCAAGTCAATAACACGTTGATCCACCTCTGGTCTTTATGCAAGCGGTTATTCGATTTAGCATTGACAGAGTTGTTGGATTAACTTTTATACCTGGGATTCACAGTCATGTAGAACTTTATCAAAGACACCATATTTACGCCAGTGACTGTAACACTTTCTTTATTTCACGATTGCAGTTTCGGTCTTAGGCCATTGTCAAGTGCAGATTTTTGTGGCTTTAAGCCATGTCAGCTTAAATGTATTTAGTAGTAATGACAACGACATATGAATGTGACAGCTCATTTTAAGTTAACATGATTTAAAGCCACAAAAATCTGCACTTGATAATGGCCTAAGACCGAGATTGCAGGCGTGAAATAAAGGAAGTGTTACAGTCACTGGCGTAAATATGATGTCTTTTATAGAGTTGTTGGATGTCCTCCTGAGTGACAAAATGTCGCCGTACCGTTGCGCCGTAAGGGTGACGTGGATGACAACCAAAGGTCCTGCTACGAAAAGAAACTGTACCCCAGCCCATAGCTCATGGTTGTCGGGTCATATGGCGGGTGACAGTCAGGTTGATATCCCAACACTGTCCACAGACATCTCCTGACACGGCTTCAGCTTGGAATCTTATTGAACGGAGTAGAATTGTCTCAGTGATGGGACCCCTTCGAAATTAGCCCCGACGACGAGTGAAGGCCTGTCTGGAGACCCTCCGAGTAGCGGTGTGATATCAGACTGAGTGTCACTCTCGAAACGGCGTGACAACAAAGAGGGCATGGTCTAGGGCGCCATTTCTTTTCATATCTGGACTCCTTTTTCTCATCCGCGGGACATTTGCAGCACAACGGTACATCGACAATATTCTACGTCCCGTTGCCCTGCCCTTCATCGCAAACCAACCTCGACTTACATTTCAGCAAGACAATGTCTGTCCGTACACGGCGGGAGCCTTGTAATTAATACAGTTATTAACAGAGAATGTACATAATTTAGTGACATCTTTTTCGCAATTCATTTGGGTGACAACAGAATTACGATATATTAAGCGGTTTAGGAAATTTCTCTAGTGACTTTAGCTGTAACACACTGTGCTCATCGAGGACCTGTAAACCAGTAGGTATCATTTCAAAGAGAAATGCAATCCGGAAACGAACCATTTCATAGCTATGGAAACTGATACGTAAAATAAGGGTTACCCTATCCCGTGTATGTTGGGTGAAAGAGTAGTAAATAGTACTTGAGCTATTCATTTATTAAGATCCAACCCGTCGCGAAATGGGAACCACAGTGGTCTACTTGGTGTCAGTTCTACTACGTGAAGCCAAGTGCGATTAGCATCAGTTTCAAATTAAATTTTTATCTACTACTCTGGTTTTGTAAGTAGACTCTGGTAGCTTCGTCAAACCGTAGCTCCCTGTCAAACTGACGCGACTTTTCCGCATGACAACAAGAACATCTGTATGGACCGCAGACGATTTGATGGGCAAAACAAATAAATTCTAAGTTCTAAATTTTGTCATTCCTCCGAAACTAGTGATCATATTTTGAAGACTGAACTGTCCTTGCATTAGTCCCATTCTAATTTATGATACTAGCAGTAGAAGTTAGCATAGTTACAAAAAGAGAATGTATATCATTTACTGACGTATTTTCCGTAACTGATTTGAGCGACAACAAAATTAGGATATCTTAAACGGTTCAGGAAATAACTCTGGTGAACTGCTTAGTCACCCAGGCCCATGAACGGCTTGCAGTCGGGATCCAATAGATATCATTTCAAATAAAAACACAATTCGAAAATGTACCATTTCCATACTATGGGAACTGATACGTGAAGTGTGAGACATTTCTCTATCCCGTGTGTGTTGGGTGAAAGAATGATAGTACGATGGCAATTCGTTTATTAAGATGTGATCAGTCGCGAAATGGAAACCGCGGGAAAATCCGATGAAGCTTTGCACATCTGTGGTGTGCAGTGTCTCTAGTATGTCCGTCCATCGTGTCACGTCGCTGTTACCAGTTCCGAGCTCCCACTGAGCACGTAAGGATGCCTACAAATTGTATATCGTGCCAAGCATTAGTACCTGCAATGACATTTCACCTGATATCATGCATCCCGCATAACTTAACTGTCACGCTTTTTCTTCTTAATGTCAATTGAAGACCTCCTCGAGAGAAGGTTTTACATCTACATTTCATAATTTTTCAGGAAGTAAAGATAATTGTTCTTTTTGTTTGCCACTATTTATTTACACGGTTTATCGGGCATGATCAAGTGATACTGTTCTAGTGTGTATTATAGGACAGAAAAATGTATTTAGCATGTTTCACAATATGTAGAAACTTATCTTAATTTTTGCCTAGCTTTCCGTGTAACAACGTTGCACGTCCAATAAAAGTACATTGTGAAATAACGTTGTACATACAACATATCAATTTTTTGTTAAATGGTAAAGGTAATGGTATACTGAAAAAATAGAATGTATTTGTTTGATTAATCTCCAAACTTAAAAAAAAAAACGAGTTCTATATGGAAACAATAACAAAAAAATTAAACACTGGAAAAATAAATTGAACTGTTCATTCAGAAGGCAAGTTCCATAAAATTCCGTGTACTGTGCACAATTTTTTTTGTAAATATCCAACAAGACCATTATTTTCCATGCCGATAGAGGAAGATGCTCTTTATACAACAATGAATGCACACATCATACGAGCACCAATATTTTTCGACGAGGGAATCCATGTAGCACCGACATAATGCACTCACAACTACACAGGACGCAATTCTGACCATGGCTGACATTTTTAACGCAATAAGGAGATTGCACAGGTATAGGATTGTTAACTTAACGTTGATTTTCACTTTTTTGTTTAGCAGTCAACGACATACCCAAGGTCTAATGACTTTACGACTAAGACGCAGACACCCCGCATTTGGATCATCTACATTGACATCCAATCGTGTAGCTAGCAATTTTCAAGTTTGGGGGTCAGACTTCATAACTGCGTAAAGAACCTGATAGCGACAAAGTCAGTCTGGCTCATTTCCTTTTAAATGATAGATGTACTTAAGCAAGCTTAAAACATTACAAACTTCCATCCACAGGTACTCATGACATCTATTACTCTTCTTTTTTCCCCGGTCTGTGCAGAAGACAGAAAGCTGTGCTTTTATTTAATGGTAAAATATCCTTTTCAGCGAAACTTACATCAGCAACGTCCGCCATTTTCACGGACATACAACTTTACAACTACAAATACCTCAACCTATAAACAGAAAAAAGACACCTGTTGCTATGGTAGTATGTCTTACGTGACGTACCGCTTTATTCCAGTGAAAACTCAACTTTGCCAAAAGAGTGATCTACAATCTTCTTTGAAGGAGGTCTATTCTCGGCCGCACGTTCCGGGGCCATGCAGACGCTCCTGTAGATTTTTCGATGTAAATGTGTGATCACCCACCATAAAGCCCGCACATGGCTGCCTCTGAGTTTCATTTCTGCTCACGTGAACCGTTGGCTATTAGAACAACGTCTTGGCGCAGATACCGAGCTGCAGACCAGAGTAGACAAACGGCGGAAAGGCAAGGTCGGTGAGGGTACTGGAAAGTTGGTAAAATAAGACGGAGCGGCGTCTGCGTAGAGAAGTAGCTGGAAGGTGTAGCTTACTGCTGGAAGTAAAACGCTTATGATTTTCACTGTGATTTTCAATTCGCTACCAATAGGACTTCAATAAACGCATAGCCATACTGATGAATGATACTAACAGCTATTCAGATGGTTTCTAAACCATATTTTAAACGCGTTTCTAATCGGTTTTAGCCCTTTCGAATAGGCGTGCTTGCTTCTACACTGCGCGAAAAATTGCTTTACCGATTATTTGCGTTGATATAGGCTTTATAGAGTTTGAGGTTTTGCTTTATTTACGTTACCATTCAATAGCATCTCTTTAGTGTTAGAATTTGCTTTTTACAATAGCTTTACTTTTTAAGCTATTTTCCGTTGTACTTTGAGATTTCAATTATTACTTGCACACGCTCTTCCTTCTCAACTACAACTACCCTTCGCTGTTTAACTTTAATGCATTCGTTTAAAAATTAAACTTATAACCGTATACTTCCAATCTGATCTTTTAAACATCAAGTTAATGCAGTATTTTGCAATATATTCACAGAAAAGCCCAGTCATTGCAGACTGCATTTAGGATCTCACATTTCCTGACGATGCCCAGATGCGAGACTTAGAAACCTGTGTAGAAGAAATATAACGCGTTTAAAATACGACATTAACTACTGAAAGCCAATGGCCTTGCCGCAGTGGTATCACCAAAGTTAAGCGCTGCCGCAACTGGCTAGCGTTTGGATGGGTGACGCCCGCGTCTGCAGAGCGCTGTTCGCAAGTGTGAGGCCAACTGAGGAGCTATTTGATTAGGAAGTAGCGGCTCCGGTCACGAAAACTGACAACAACCTGGAGAAATGGTTCAAATGGCTCTGAGCACTATGGGACTTAACTGCTGTGGTCATCAGTCCCCTAGAACTTAGAACTACTTAAACCTAACTAACCTAAGGACATCACACATATCCATGCCCGAAGCAGGATTCGAGCCTGTGACCGTAGCGGTCGCGCGGTTCCAGACTGTTGCGCCTAGAACCGCTCGGCCACTCCGGCCGGCGACGCCTGTGCGCTGAGAATGACACGGTGGTCAGTCGGTACCGTTGAGCCTTCAAGGCCAGTTCAGATGAAGCTGTTAACTACTGTAGCGTAAGATTTTGGTATAGTGGGGATTGGACTGGGGTCTGTGCAGGGACTGGCTTATTTTGGCAAAGAATTAGATTTATTAAATACAATGATTTCTTCAACAAATTACAAAAATAGAAAATTAACAAACGATAGAAGTATTTTGCCCAGCTGTTGTTCATGAGCAATTGGACACCAGAATAACACAAAGAAATTAAAATTGTTTCTAGCACAATCGTAAAACAATTCAGTATCAAATACTACCACAAAGTGGCGCCAAAACGGAGCAGTAGCAAGTAGAACATTTACAAAATAAATTAACCACAGTAATCGACGTCTTGGCACACAAAAGCGCAATCTAGCACAGAATCGAAATTAATTCTCAATCGGAACAAAATAATACAAACCGTTCAGTCAACTTCGACTCTCAGACTTTACAATAGGGCATTCATTCAGCTGTACTACGGTGTAAAGACAAGCTGTTGTGTAACGTTGTTAACAGTTACACGATAGGCTGATAAACGTTCGGATTGACATAGACTACATATTTTTAATTAAAGGGGCAAAGTTTTCAGCAAATATCCCGAAAATTTCTTGACCGATTTCCTTCACATTTTTACACAATACTCTAAAAACCCGCGGAGGGACTTAAGCTACATACTTTTTAATATATATGGTTTATAAATATATATTTAAAATATGTACGACTAAAGAAAGAGAATTCGATGTTCAAGGTTCTTACTAAAAATCTTGAAAATTTCTTGACCAATCAACTTCAAATTTTTTCGTAATACTCTAACAAACGTTCATACGGATATAGGCTATACGTTTTTTATATGTATGATATATGAGTATATAAATACTATACAAATGGGCACGTTGTTAGGAGTAACCTCGTATATATGAGTTCTGGATGTCTCGCCAGTTCCCATACTAAGCTCTCCTCCATCAACTACTCACTACCCACAGTATGTAGGATAAATAGTGGTCCTAAACACACAATATTGTGTTCACGTTCCTGCCGTGTGACTTATGCCCGCCGTGAACCCTTACACTCAAGGTTCAGTACGTTCTTTGTTGACTGTACACTGTACTTAGCTCACACAACTGTGTGGAAGACGGGGACGGAGCGAGTTCAGGGTGTACACAAAATTCCCAACCATATTTACATTCATATTTACCCATTTTCATCTCCCTTTACGTACTGTATTATCCCGCCAATATCCTCATATACTTTCTCCATCTCTTCATCTTCAGCTTGCGACGTCGGCATATATACCTGAACTATCGTTGTTGATTTTGGTTTGCTGTCGATTCTGATAAGAACAACCCTATCACTAAACTGTTCTCAATAATACACTCTCTGCCCTACCTTCCGATTCATAACGAATCCACTGCAGTTATACCACTTTCTGCTGCTGTCGATATTACTCTTTACTCATTTGACCATAAATTCTGGTCTTCTTTTCATTTCATTTCACTGATCCCTAATATATCTAGATTGAGTCTTTGCATTTATCTTTTCAGATTTTCTAGCTTCCCTACCATGTTCAAGATTCTGAAATTCAACTCTCCGACTCGTAGAACGTTGATTATTCGATCTTTTTCTCATGATCACTATCCGCTTGGCAGTCCCCTGCTGGATATCCTATTGAGGCACTATTCCGGAGTGTTTTGCCAGTGGAGAGATCATCATGATACTTTTTCAATTGCAGACCACATGCTGTGTATATACATGCTGTAAGTAGGCTGTTTAGGTTTTTATATTGGTAACGCCATGTAGTGCTCTGTACGAAAATCACAGACTGTGCTGTGGAGGTGAGCCAACAGCAGTAGTGGATGTGGGGAGAGAGATGGCGGAGTTTTGAGAGCGGATGATCTGAACGTGTGTCCATCAGAGACAGTAAATTTGTAAGACTGGATGTCATGAACTGATATATACACTCCTGGAAATTGAAATAAGAACACCGTGAATTCATTGTCCCAGGAAGGGGAAACTTTATTGACACATTCCTGGGGTCAGATACATCACATGATCACACTGACAGAACCACAGGCACATAGACACAGGCAACAGAGCATGCACAATGTCGGCACTAGTACAGTGTATATCCACCTTTCGCAGCAATGCAGGCTGCTATTCTCCCATGGAGACGATCGTAGAGATGCTGGATGTAGTCCTGTGGAACGGCTTGCCATGCCATTTCCACCTGGCGCCTCAGTTGGACCAGCGTTCGTGCTGGACGTGCAGACCGCGTGAGACGACGCTTCATCCAGTCCCAAACATGCTCAATGGGGGACAGATCCGGAGATCTTGCTGGCCAGGGTAGTTGACTTACACCTTCTAGAGCACGTTGGGTGGCACGGGATACATGCGGACGTGCATTGTCCTGTTGGAACAGCAAGTTCCCTTGCCGGTCTAGGAATGGTAGAACGATGGGTTCGATGATGGTTTGGATGTACCGTGCACTATTCAGTGTCCCCTCGACGATCACCAGTGGTGTACGGCCAGTGTAGGAGATCGCTCCCCACACCATGATGCCGGGTGTTGGCCCTGTGTGCCTCGGTCGTATGCAGTCCTGATTGTGGCGCTCACCAGCATGGCGCCAAACACGCATACGACCATCATTGGCACCAAGGCAGAAGCGACTCTCATCGCTGAAGACGACACGTCTCCATTCGTCCCTCCATTCACGCCTGTCGTGACACCACTGGAGGCGGGCTGCACGATGTTGGGGCGTGAGCGGAAGACGGCCTAACGGCGTGCGGGACCGTAGCCCAGCTTCATGGAGACGGTTGCGAATGGTCCTCGCCGATACCCCAGGAGCAACAGTGTCCCTAATTTGCTGGGAAGTGGCGGTGCGGTCCCCTACGGCACTGCGTAGGATCCTACGGTCTTGGCGTGCATCCGTGCGTCGCTGCGGTCCGGTCCCGGGTCGACGGGCACGTGCACCTTCCGCCGACCACTGGCGACAACATCGATGTACTGTGGAGACCTCACGCCCAGCGTGTTGAGCAATTCGGCGGTACGTCCTCCCGGCCTCCCGCATGCCCACTATACGCCCTCGCTCAAAGTCCGTCAACTGCACATACGGTTCACGTCCACGCTGTCGCGGCATGCTACCAGTGTTAAAGACTGCGATGGAGCTCCGTATGCCACGGCAAACTGGCTGACACTGACGGCGGCGGTGCACAAATGCTGCGCAGCTAGCGCCATTCGACGGCCAACACCGCGGTTCCTGGTGTGTCCGCTGTGCCGTGCGTGTGATCATTGCTTGTACAGCCCTCTCGCAGTGTCCGGAGCAAGTATGGTGGGTCTGACACACCGGTGTCAATGTGTTCTTTTTTCCATTTCCAGGAGTGTATATATATATATATTATGACTTTTGAACACTATTAAGGTAAATACGTTGTTTGTTCTCTATCAAAATCTTTCATTTGCTAACTATACCTATCAGTAGTTAGCGACGTCAGTAGTTAGAATCTTTTATTTAGCTGGCAGTATTGGCGCTCACTGTATTGCAGTAGTTTGAGTAACGAAGATTTTTGTGAGGTAAGTCATTCATGAAAGATATAGATTATTGTTAGTCAGGGCCATTATTTTGTACGGATTTTTTGAAAGTCAGATTGCGTTGCGCTAAAAATATTGTGTGTCAGTTTAAGCACAGTCATTTATAATTTTTCTAAGGGGACGTTACAATGTTATGTGTCTTTCATGCAGTGGTTTCCATTGCCTTGTAAATCCTCATGCCATTGATCATTGGTCATTCTTCCGCCTTTAGGGCCGGCCAAAGTGGCCGAGCGGTTCTAGGCGCTACAGCCTGGAACCACGCGACTGTTACAGTCGCAGGTTGGAATCCTGCCTTAGGCATGGATGTGTGTGATGTCCTTAGGTTAGTTAGGTTTAAGTAGTTCTAAGTTCTAGGGGACTGATGATCTCAGCAGTTAAGTCCCATAGTGCTCAGAGCCATTTGAACCGCCTTTAGGAGCAGTTTCCCACCCCTAGGACAAGAGAGTGTCCTGGACCTCTGTTCACTCCTCCACCCTCTTAGACTAGGCCATTGGCAGGTTGAGGCTGGCTAGCCTTAACAGATTATAATGACCATCCCACAGTTATGCTGCTGTTGGCGGCAGGTAAACAACCAAACTCGATGCGTATCCTAGCGCTGAGCGCGAAATAATGGGAATCCAAGCATTGCAGCGCCAGTGTCAGTGTGTGACTCTGTAGCACAACTCAGCGGCCGAAAGTTTCCATACAGAGAAGAGCACAACTGGGCAGACCTACAATTGAACGTTGAGTATAATGTTTCCACGCGCATCTTTACAATAGCAGCAACTGGCTGTCGGCATGTCCTAATATGCAATAGTTGTAGAAATGTACTTTCGTTGGCCTTATAAATCTTCTCAGTGAATAAAATGAAGGTGAAACATCGTTAAGAACATTCTTCTGTTTGATAGAAGTGTAAAATCTGCTGCTGTATCAAACACGCTCAGGAATAAAGTGAGACAGAAGGTAAGTGAATCGAATTTTGCCTCATTTATTCTGAATGAAGTCAATGATGTGTATGTATTTCTCGTAGGTCTCCTCAGTACTGTGGCACGTCACTGCTGTTGGCAAACTCGATGCAAGATTTTTTAAACACATGAATATGCTCAGAATTACGATGGAGCTGCAGTTACGGGCCGGCCGTGGTGGCCGTGCGGTTCTGGCGCTGCAGTCCGGAACCGCGGGACCGCAGGTTCGAATCCTGGCTCGGGCATGGGTGTGTGTGATGTCCTTAGGTTAGTTAGGTTTAAGTAGTTCTAAGTTCTAGGGGACTTATGACCTAAGGTGTTGAGTCCCATAGTGCTCAGAGCCATTTTTTTTGCAGTTACGGCTGTTCATTTGTATGTATTGTAGCCAGAAATGATAAACACTTTTTCTACTGCTATGTTTGTTCAACGTTTCACATGTCGATTGAATACAGTGCTATCGCAATCCGTGAGAAAGATAAAAAATGCAGAGATTTCCCCTCACTTTGATTGGTCTTGCTACTGAACCGCGTTCTATGTGGAAATAAAGACTAGGGAGTAAAGAAACGATTGTGTAAAGACGTCACATGGTGAAGTTCTGCATATAGTTCGGTGAAAATCTTGTATCGCAGTTGAATGGTTTTACTTTCGAGCAACACAATATACTCAGCAAAGTGGGATGAAGGACCTTCTACCTGACTTGAAATCATGGTGAATGTCAATTTCATTCTACATGCTTTTGCAGCTGTTTCCCCTCTCACTGATGTTGCATTCGGTGTACTGCAAGCCATAGTTTATGACAGTCGCTATTGTGCAACAAAAATTAATGAATTACAAAAAATATTGATAACCAAACGTGACGGATTTGAAAGAATATGGGAAAGAGTCTTTCATACCCAACAAATGAGTGACCCATTAACTAAACGCCCTATGCGTGGTACTGCTGTGTATTTGAAAACAAACGTTGTAACAATCTACAGTAAAATTTCGAACACAGTGATGCTACAGTTAGAAGATATGAAGGTGTGCTGAAAAGTAATGCCTCCGAATTTTTTATGTGGAAACTCTTAAATTTTTAAAAAATAAAACACACATTATTTAACATTCTACACCTTTATTTTTCATATCTACATATTTGTACTTATTCCTCAACATAGTTACCCCGCCGACGAACGCATTTCCCTCAGATAGAGATCAATTTTTTGATACCGCCGCTGTAGAATATTTGACTTTGTTGACGGAAGCACAACCTTACCTCTTCTTGCACCCCTTCATCAGTATCAAAGTGTAGTTCTCGAAGGTGTTCATTACGTTTTGGAAACAGATGGAAGTTGGATGTGGCCAAGTGTGGACTGTTTAGAGGATGATCGATAATAATGAAACCAAGGCGACGAATTGTTGCAAATGTCGCAGCGCTCGTGCATTGTCGTGCTGAAGGAGCGGGTGCTCCATGACATTGCATTTACATTACGTTAATACTTGTTCCATAGATAATGAATATGACATTGCGCAAAGATGTGGAATACGCGGGCGAGGTCTTCGAATTCGAAACTCGAATAAAGCTCGGTGTTTCTAACTCACCGACACAATAACGTTACACACTGCCATGCTACACGCTACAATTCAGAATCCATTAACGGCAGAGGTCTGTAGATGTAGGACCTATTAACGTTGCTTTATTGAAACAAACTTTGTAACGGTTTTGATATAAAAAGTACGGAGGCATTACCTTTCAGCATGGCCTCGTAGATTCAGAAACTTGGACTCTGTTATTTTTGAAATTTTTCAAGTATGTATTTCTGATGAATACAGTGTTATCCAGATCATGCACACAATCACTAAAAGATTGGTGTCGATCATTTTTTTCCCTTGTTTAAGATGAAAGCCGGTGGTTGTGCATATTTTCGGGAAAATGTGCCACAAAACAGTTGGCGAGTCACTTAATTCATTGTTAAATGGACTGCAGATTGCATACTGTGAAAATGTAAAACTCTTAGCACTTATTTTTACTTTTTCCTGCATCCAGGGCCTCAGCTGGGAGAAAATTTCTAATCATACAAAGGATAAAAACCTATGTATGTAGTTCACAAACTCAGCAAAGGTTTATCAACTTCACTATTGTCAGCAGATAAGGATCTCCCGTGGCAGGGGAGGTCTGAGTTCGGGGAATCAACGAATTTTCCAAGTGAGTAGTAAAATTTGGAAATTTGTGGTAAATTCTATGGGACCAAACTGCTGAGGTCATCAGTTCCTATGCTTACACACTACTTAAACAAACTTAGTCTAACTTGCGCTAGGGACAACACACATACCCATGCCCGAGGGAGGACTCGAACCTCAGACGGGGGGAACCCGCGAACTGCTACAAGGCGCCTAAGACCGCACGGCTACCTCGCGAGGCTAGAGTAGCCGCATATTTAAAAAATTGTGTTTCAGTATTTTGTAACTGCTAATCATAACCGAAGTTCATACACGTTACTGGAATGTAAAAGAAATATAGATGAAGGAAAAAATTATACCAGTTCGGAAGAGATGGTTGTTAAGGTGCCTGTCAGCCGCTTTTACCTATTGTCTCCGGGACGTTAATCCCGCAGTGTCGCGGGAGAGAATTTGAAAATAATGAAGAAGATCTAACATCGATTCCTCCCCTGAGTCTTACTCTAATGGAAAGTTTCTTTAATGGATCAAATGGTAGACGTCTTCACGCAAAAGACAGTTATCCATGATGGTGTCGTAGTTCGGCTTACAAGGAAAGAATATGCGTCCACATGGTGCTATTATATCTGGGATACACACTTCCTTTTCATTACAGAATCCCCCACATTTCCAAACAATGATTATTAGTAATATGCACTTGTGTTTGTGTGGTGGTTAAATCGCGTCTGTTTTGGTGGAAGATATGTGGGGTGCCTGTACTGAACTTACAGTATATCTCGAAATGTCCTGCGGCACAGAACCACCTTCACTTGCTTTACTGTAGAATGTTACGCAATGAGAAGTTTACACACAATAATTTTGGCCCTTACCATTGAAGCTGACGTTGACACGATCTATAATATCCTAAATTAATTTCTATGAAGTTCCACATGAATGAACGATACGAAAAATGAAGATGGTAAAATATCTTCTGAAGTAACACGTGACATTTTAAATAAGTATAAATTTCTTACACCTACAGAGAATGACATTGGACATGAATGAACATTAACATCATTGATTATATCCAAGTTCTTGTACAATGAATTGTGTGTATCGACGTGCGGTTGACAAAACTGGGGAGTGGGTGGAAAACTAACTCCTACTCCGACATTAACGATTATAGGGCAATCTGACTGAAGCTAGCGGTTGCTTATAATTGAAGCGCAGCTACTGACGGAGGTTCAGTGTGGCATGCAATTATCGTACGGTAGTGAAACTTGGTAGATATGCCAATGCGTTAATGCGGAACCGAATTAGGGTAGGAAAAAAAAAATTAGTTCCAATTTAGGTCACCAGGTGAACATAAGGCGCTGTGACTGCAAGAAAGACGTATAGAAACATTTCCACACATAATTGATATGGATTGGGACGTGGGCAGGAAAGGCCAAACAAACGAGAAAGACATAATTCAATTTTATTATTATCTGCCTCTTACACAATAAGTTGAATATGAGCATCGAAGACGTCGACGAGATGCTACATCCGAAACACAACGTGATCAACACTTAGCTCACAGCAGTAACGGCGCAATATGAGCAACGTCTTCCTGGACTCTGGCCTTCAGATGAGGTAGAGACCGGACGTATCCCTGGCAAATGCGTTTTTTTAGATATCCCCAGAGCCAAAAGTAACAAGGATTCAGATTATGTGATCGTGCACGCCACTCATCTGGAAAACCTCTGGAGATAACGCATTCGTGAAGGTTGCATTAAGCAGATCTTTCACTGGGCGAGCGGCATAAGTTGTTGTCCCATCTTGCTTGAAAATAATGGGTTCCCGCCAGTTGAGCTCTTCCAAAGCAGGAATTACATATTGTGCAAGAAAATCTCATAACGTGCAGACGTCATGGTAGACCTGACAGACCTTCAGGGTTTAAAACGCCAGATTTGCTCCTGATGACCAAAACTGGAACTAATTTTTCTTTTACCTTTTTCCAGTGTAAACCGGTTCTGCATCAACGCATTACAATATCTACCACGTTTCGTTGCCATACGATAATTAAAGGCCACATTGGACTTCTGTGAGTAGCTCAACTTTAGTTACAACCACCCGATTATTCGTTGACAGCGATTGTGAACTGTGAAGGCGCAAGCTGTCACCTAATGCAAATTGGACAGTAACAGCTGTTGTTTGAAAGTGTTCGTCGTGAACGGCAAAAATTCACCTTAAAAATTTCTACTGCGCCGGAGAGCTGAATGCCCACCATACACCAGCTGGTGTCAGCAGCTCAGCGGCTAGCGCACCTCCGTCTCGTTCGCGCGTCCAACTCCGAATCCGCGATCTAACGCCTGTCGTGGCAAAGCTCTTATATTTTTGAAAAATGTCATATATCCGCCTTGAGCTGCTGATGAAATACTTTATTTATACAAACAGTTTCAGTCGTCTGACCATCACCAGGTTCATGAAGGAGTTCACAACATTACGTTAGGCGAATAAAATCTTTATCGTCAGCTGATAAAACCTTGAATAACACACTGTTATCATATCTTAATATAAATTACGTCATTACTACATAAAAACTGCACTACGGAATGTATAACTGCACTTGGAGTAAGCACACTCCCTAGCGCTGTTTCTATAAAATGGCGATGTAATTTATATTATTATTGATAATAGTGTATTACTCGAGGTTTTATCATCTGAAGATAACGATTTTATGTTTCACCTAACGTAATTTGTGAATACTTTCATGAGCGTGGTGATGGTCAGTCGACCAAAAGTGGTTGTATAAACAAAGTAGTTCACCAGCAGCTCAAGGCGATAGAACGACGTTTTTCACCTATCGCCGCCTTTGGCCGATAACTCAAAAAAAAAAAAAAGGTTCAATTGGCTCTGAGCACTATGGGACTTAACTGCTGAGCTCATCAGCCCGACAACTCAATCCAACACCTCCCATGGCCTGGATTCGAATCTATTCTTGCCGTGGCCTCCGCCCGAATGCCCACTCCAACTCTTTACTGCGATTTTCTAAAAACACACCACGTGGAGTACTCTCAAAAGGCTAAAACGTCTGCGCTTCAGTACGCCAACCGCAAATTCTCTGCTCTCCGTACAGCCTCCCTCCAGAAGACTGGCAAACTCTCCTTCTCCTGTCCTGTCTCTGTACTGTAAAGGAATAGACGTCGTCTGGCGTCAGACGGTCTGAGTATTCACGATAGATTATGCCGTCTGTCCTTGGCACGGTACCGGTTTCAAGGATGTTCAGCAACCATGGCGCATGCGTACCTTTACAGAACATTGTTGACATAGTCTCCAGTCTTTCCTGTGTCTGTTCCTCGTAAAATGTACAGCCTTTCTCGAACTGCGGGAAAGGACGATTCCAAATCTGAGCAAAAACTAAAGCCTGCTATAGTATAACCGCATCTCAGTCTCAATGCAGTTTTCCAGGTTTTCTTTACCCAAAAATTCCCGAAGTGTAGCTTCGAAAACACATTTTTTCAACTTTAATTGCGTGTGTAATCTTATGGGACTTAACTGATAAGATCATCAGTCACAAACCTTACACACTACTTAACGTAAATTATCCTAAGGTCAAACACACACACCCATGCCCGAGGGAGGACTCGAACCTCTGCCGGGACCAGCCGCACAGTCCATGACTGCAGCGCCCAGACCGCTCGGCTAATCCCAAGCGGCGACTTTTATTATCCCAGTCAACTTTAAGAAATAGAAAGCATTAAAATAATGAGATAAAGCCGTTAACATGGTAAGTGTGTTTTTTCTGTATCAGTGAAAGATTATTTGTATATGAATAAAAACAGCTTTTACAAGCAATTTCTAGTTTTATTTTCTGATTTGTTGGGTACACCGTATTTAACTATATGATTATCTAATTACAAATCCTGAAATGAACTAGGTTGCGTACATATTCATAGTAATAATATCGAATAATGTACTTTGCCGATGTGGTTAAATTTAGGAATAAGAATAATCTACATTAAAAATGACTAAATAACGATTAAGATGCAGTAAGTTTTACGTACTTCGTGTCAAATTAACTTCTGAGAATACAACCTGTCCTCTGACTCACAGAATCAGTCATATAATACATGCGAATATTATAACCTTGCCGCCTCTTACAAAAATTTCTGTGGACAACCACGATGATAAGGATAAGATTCGTCGGAATATGTCTTGCGTAGAAAATAAAAGGACATGAAGCATCAACTGTCATGATATAGATCTGAAATCGTCTCTTGTCTACGAAGTTTGTCATAACGTACATCGGATGTGGTAACAAAACTCCTTCAAGTCGCCGTAGCAATTCTGGAGCTTCCTAACAGTAATTAAAAGCACAGACGAAAACTTTTATACGTTTCACCATTTCAGTAAGTGATAAAAAGTTAAAAACAAGTTTACGTACACTGTTGCTAACGTGGAAAGAACCGTTCCACCGAGGAAACGTTGTGTGGTAAGGTTTGCAAAATGGTCTGCAGGAAGAAAGGAAGTAAGCGAGACGCAAGCAGACAACTCTATGTAACTCTCCAATAGCCAACTCTGCGTCGGAAAATAAACTGCTGCGGGAAAACGAAACGCGTAGCTTCTTATGTCATAAGAGTAAACGCGGTGACCGTAGCCCGTCTGTTAGAATTTCACATGCTCGCCGCCAGATGGCAGAGGCCTACAGCTCATGTCGCGCCGCAAGCGCTGCTGATGTGGTCTCCAGTTCTCCCGACAGATGGCAAGCCGGTTCTACTTGTTCGGAAGCGACATCTTTTGCGATTCTTCGGTACTGCTTCTACGTCTACCTAGGTGGCCTGTATTACACTGTATCAGGGAGGTGTATTACACTGTATCAGGGAGGGCCCCGGAGAAGAACGAAAATAGTCCCGCACACTACAATTTTCCGGATTAATTTAAGTTTCAGGTCGAATAAATAATTTAAAAATATATAAAAACAAACTTTTTAAGCTTTGTGCCTTGTAATACATCATCAATCACATATTAAGAAATAAAAAATAACATTTAACAATCATTTTTGCCAGTTACGGAGCATAAGCAGTTGGTGGGTTGTCTACGTACTCGATGTCAGCTCCGTATCCCGCGTCCAAACCAAGGGCAGGAACCAGTGACTTGTTGAATGCTTGAAAATCGGGATTGGTGAAGAACTGTTTTAAATGTAGCAGATCCTTCCATTTTGCGGATTTCGGGGGCAGTTTTGTACTGTAAGGATCTCTCAAGACGTTTGTGTGACTTTGCTTGTAAGATTTTATTGGTATCTTGTTTTCTGTGCCTTCATTCCCATCAAAAACAGCTCTCACATAGCTTCCAAAGTAGTTTGCCTTGTGAAGCAGGGATCTTGCCTCCTTTTAATAAACATTTAAAATCCTAATTTGTCGTGCAGGTATAAGACATTTTTTAACATAACGCCCACATAAGAATTCCGTCCAAGTTTAAATCTGGCGTCTGTGGCACACTGATGACAGTGAAAGGAGATGGTTTGATTCTGCCGTCTCCGTCGGCGTCCGTCCAGTCATGAAGCGTGTTAAGTGTAGGATTTTGCATTGACAATCCTCATATCTTTTTCTCCCTTCATACGAAAGTGGCCTCTTACAGGGAAAACTACTTTTACAGTTCGTTTCGGTGTATGAACTGTGTAGTGCAGAAAACGCATAACCGTGAAATTCCTGTTCTGGCTCGCTCACGAGTCGCTGAAAGAAATGATGCGTTTTACTGTTGGACTGATAATATTCTCAAGGAAGTGTTTAAGCATCGAGCAAACGTTATCTGCCCCCTTCCGGGTGACTGATGATACTTGTGAAATGCTGGGGATGAGTCTCACAATAGACGTATGTTAAAAGATTTGAAATTCATCTGACGACGATAGTACACGTCAGACGTGGCTATATTAGGAGCAGGTACTTTTTTTGAAAATCAACAGTAACTGCCTCAGTTTCTTCATGTTTTCTGGATTCTTTACAGGAGTTTCCTTTGATTGAATAAAACTTAACACCTCTCCCTAAATGTTCTTTTCTGTCCTCCTTTGTACGTGGTCTTGTACTAACAGTGCTTCAGTTTCTCTGTCAGTAGTTTTAGTAATTCTTTCTTCTAACAGTGATATCCCGGATTTCAGTAAAGCATAACAACTGCACGTGTTTTTTTCGGGGATATCTAAAAGAAATACTGAAGTTTCCGTCAATAATTTCAGGGAAAGTTCTCAAACCAACAGAGTGTTTTTTGTTAGATTCATGCCACACTGTATAGTTTGGCTTTAACTGGCCCTTCAGGCATATACCCCCTCGACATATCCCTTAAAAATAGTGAGCGCGGTTCTTTTTTTTTGTTGTTTTTTTTTGTTGCTTTTATTTTCTTGAAATATTTGTACTTGTTCCTATCTCATACATTTAATGAAGCAAAGAATTAGGATTTAGATCCCTTAGAAAGTTGATTTGGTCTGTTGTTTTGTTTACCTCGGTTATATGTCTGAGATTCACCGAATTCAGTCAGTTGTTTCTATAAAGTTTGTACACGTCGGGTTTTATGTGGTGTACGGCTAAGAAGGTTTTGTGGCAAATGGTTACATCCTGCAGTGTATTACTACCATCAACACGTGCACGCACACGATAATACGAAGAAGACACATGATAACTTGCCTTTGCATCATCCTTTCTGTAGCGCAGCCTCTGAGTTGGAACAACGGTGATCGGTCCACTCAAATACCGTACTGATTTTGTTTTTTGCGATCACTCAGGTTATTAAAATACAACACGTTATAACTTTAGAACACTTGTAGCGAAAGCACCTGCTATTGTCACCCGTCATATTAGATGAAGGTCGCAGTTTTTTCATCACGTCCTTCATTCTTCCTGAACTCTTCTTTCTTTTCTTCACATCACTCTGTACACTCGTCGCTTCCTCACTGTCTGTTTTATTAAAATCACGCAGCATAATTCACGTATAGCATTTTAACAGGTTATGTTGTGGACACGTGGTCACCTTATTGTATACAGAACGTCAACAAGCAAGAAAACAAAGCAAGCACTGATGACATAATCGGATATGAGAAGAAGGGAACAAATGGGAGTCTACTCTCCCTTGTCCGCCGGTGCGTGAACTTTGATCAAAAAATGGTTCAAATGGCTCTGAGCGCTATGAGACTTAATATCTGAGGTCATCAGTCCCCTAGAACTTAGAACTACCTAAACCTAACAACCTAAGGACAGCACACACATCCATGCCCGAGGCAGGATTCGAACCTGCGACCGTAGCGGTCACGCGGTTCCGGACTGAAGCGCCTAGAACCGCTCGGCCACACCGGCCGGCGAACTTTGATCGTCCTTCCCCGTTAGCCCCCACCATTCCCCTGTTATAACTCAAGGACTGTGATATTTCGTGCATGAATGATATCATAGTTACATACTGTCTGTAATAAGCGATCAGTTCCTACAATAATCTCGATTTGGCGGAAAAATGGACTTCCGTCGTTCTTCCCCGTGCTTCCTCAGTTATTTAACAACTGTTTAATAAAAGGTAAGAGCTCGCTGACTTCTATGAAATGTATCTTAAAATTATCACAATTCACCGTCAAAAATTTTATAAAATGTGCTTTATAAAAGCTAAAATTTTTTACGGTATAATACTGGCCACAGAGACAACACCGTGACGACAATGTACCAATCTGAACAGTCATAAGCCATGTTTTACGCCATTCAAAGAAAGGGATGGGTGCATTGCAGTCGTTAAAATGTATAAAGTAACTATGAAGTAACAACAAATTGTTAATATTCAGCAATTACAGCCATAAATAGATTATAACAGACGCACACAAATTAGTTCATCATCTATCATCGGTTTTGCTAAGACACTGTAGTTCTAGCTATCAGTTGTGTGCCGTTCACGATGAGAAGATGCGACAGTTCAAATGGTTCAAATGGCTCTGAGCACTATGCGACTTAACTTCTGAGGTCATCAGTCGCCTAGACCGTAGAACTAATTAAACCTAACTAACCTAAGGACATCACACGCATCCATGCCGGAGGCAGGATTCGAACCTGCGACCGTAGCGGTCGCTGGGTTCCAGACTGTAGCGCCTAGAAACGCACGGCCACTCCGGCCGGCGATGCGACAGTGAAATTCATTTTAGGATTACAAAATATGTATACAATACAGAAAAAGTATCTAGTACGTGTGTGTAATCCTCAAGTTTTAAAGTCGAACACAGAGTTCGGAGAGAAATATTGTAGTAAAAGCCTAGTTTTATATTAACTGCATGTAGGGTGTGATTAACATTCGTTTGAATTTGAAATAAGAGAAATAAACTTTACGATGTACTGATGAAATATGGAAACTCTGACTGACGGACAAGTACGTCACGACGTAAGCCATCCTCACTGTTAGTTGATAATAAGTTTATAAAATTAATACGAGGAACAATGATTATACTTTTCTAAAACGTCTCTTTACATTGTCTGCATGGGGGCGATATGTAGTAGTATGAACAAAATAAATTTTCAGCTGTCAAGATCGCTAAAATCATTTATTCGTATAGATTACCAGTTTTGGCAATTCTCCGTTGCCATGTTCGGATCGATGTTTACTTCATTACGGAATACTCTCCTCCAGTACAATAACTGTATGGCAAAACTTACTGGACTGAAGGATAAGATTGTGTAATGACGTAAACATAAATCCGAAGATGGAAACGGGGAAGTGCCGAAACCGATGATCTATATGAATGAATGATTTTAGCCATCATGGCAGTTGGAAATTTATTGTGTTGATAAGATGTTTCTGTTAAGACATCAGACGTGTCTGTTAAGACATCAGGAAAGGACTTCCATGGTACTAGACAGAGCTGTAGAGGGCAAAAATGGTAGAGGAAGACAGAGAGTGGAATATATCCAGCAAGTAATTGAGGACGTAGGTTGCAAGCGCTACTCTGAGAGGAAGAGATTGGCACAGGAGAGGAATTCGTGACAGGCCGCATAAAACCAGTCAGAAGATCGATGGCTTAAAAAAAATAAAAAAGAGACGTGTCTCTCTTGACTCAGATTATCATCTCATCGTAATACAGAATCCAAATTTTGCAATATGACTACCTATGAACAGGGTGGGTGGGAAGTCCTTGTACCCTTAGTAACGAATGCTAATTGTTTTGATTTGTTTAACACAGGTACTTACTTTTTTGAGCGTAAAACACTTTGATTCCTAAACTGAAGCATATAAGCAAAATTCATCGTTTGATATTATTAATACGAATATAGATTTTTCTACCAGAAGTACTTAAGTGTCCAATATATCGATATGTTCCCCATCGTCTTATAAAAAAAATTTCCATGCGCCTCCATGTTCCTCTTGACACATTTTTGAGCATGTCCGGTGTAATAGTGTGAAAAGCATCCTTAACAGCATTGCACACTTCTTCGTTTGTAGCATAACGACGTGCAGACACATGCGCGTTCATTACTTAACAGAACACGGCATGCTAAAACTCGCTCATTACGGTTTGTATCCGGCAACTCATTTACGAACGTCAGTCGTAAGTGTCTAAGTTTAATGTGTTTTTCATGTGATCGTATATTGTTGTCCTCGGTAAACCGAGTATCAATGCACGTTTACGTGTGTACTTCGTAGGAGACTGTTCAGTCGAAGCACAGACTGCGGCGCATGTTTGTTTCTCGTGTCTTCTTCCTTCCACTCCGCAGCCTGTTTTTAGCACTACCAAAAGCAAAAGCACGTCTTTCCCAATCGAGAAGTGTTGTCTTTCGTAGTGGAGTCTTATGAAATCCTTCCTGGAAGGTTCCCATAATCTGTCTCATTGCCTGCCGTGTGTGTTGTCGTTCGTGCACATACTTGTCGCTAAGCTCTCCTCAATAGTTCGACTATGACCGCTCACATCTTCCATGGCTACAAATTAAAACACAACTGCGACTACGACTACGAACACATGTAAACATGAATTCCAACTATTTATTCCAACACTGATAAGAAGTATCTTAGCCACCAATTGCATAATAACAAGTGACACTAGACAGAGGTGTGGGACTTCTTGCCAACCCATCAGGAAGTCTGGATATCGTGGAGCAATTCACACTGCGCACTTTGTACTTCACATAGGAATGACTCCCCTTACGGTTCTAAGCTATAATTTGGAGCCAGTAACTACCTGTTCTTGGGGATTAACCCGCCTTCCGACTCACACAAAGCCATGTGTTTCACACTGACAGCAGGGCTCTTGTTTGTGACAACACTATTGGAGGACATGTGGTCCTACGTTTGGCCACGTTTGTAGTGCCTCTCAGAAGCATCCCCTGCCTTTGCAGGTCACGTAGGAAGAAGAAAAAATAATTACGTGGAGAAACACCTTATCAGAGAAAGAAGCCTTCATATCACGCGTAAACAAATGGAAATGGCATTCCATTTAACCAAAAACATCTACAACAAAATATCAGTATCGTTCAATGCAATGTTAAGTCATTACTGCAGTGTTATTGTCCCGAGGTCTTGTACGCTTCTGAATGCCTAGTAATGAACAAAAAAGGCCTAATCGAAAAACTGGAGGCCAAGGAAATGAATATTTTGAGGAAAATCTTAGGTCCCATCAAAGAGAATGGGGAATATAGAAGATGTCATAATCATGAACTATATTCCCACATAGAGAAGATAACCGATGCCATCCGGAAAAGAAGGATTATGTTTTATGTACATATGACCCGAATGAGCTCTGGAAGACCCACCATCGTATGATCAACTACTTTCAGGAGAAGAAAACAAAATGGGCCTGGTTCACAGAGATGGAGAAAGATCTTAAAGAAGTGGGGATCACCCATGTTGACATCTTGGAGCGTGTCCCACTAAAAGAGAAACTTATGGCGTGGCAGGGTTTCCAAAAAAAGGCAAAACTAAAAACAGGAAAGGCTTGGACCCTGGAGAGGATGGAGCAACACCGAGAACTTATGTGAGAGCACTGGGCAAACATCAGAACACGTAAAGCAAGACAGTTGAAATAACGTGGTCCAAAGATGGCCTATACGAAATGAATGAATGAATGAGCGTGGAGAAACAAGTAACGTCCTTCTCAAAGGCAGGGATTAGTCAGCTGTGGTGATGGTGTTGACTGACCTGATGCGCAGCGGCAGTTAAATGTACGCTAGCTACTGTTGTTCATTTTCTGTAATGTATGTTGTGGTATTTGACTTCTCCTATCATGTACATTTCTCACCTTTTTTTTGTTTTGTTCATCAGTCTTCTGACTGGTTTGATGCGGCCCGCGACGAAGTCCTTTCCTGTGCTAACCTCTTCATCTCAGAGTAGCACTTGCTACCTACGTCCTCAATTATTTGCTTGACGTATTCCAGTCTCTGTCTTTCTCTACAGTTCTTGCCCTCTACAGCTCCCTCTAGTACCATGGAAGTCATTCCCTCATGTCTTAGCAAATGTCCTATCATCCTGTCCCTTCTCCTTATCAGTGTTTTCCACATATTCCTTTCCTCTCCGATTCTGCGTAGAACATCCTCATTCCTTACATATTAGTAGACTTCTCTTGGCCAGAAATGCCTTTTTTGCCATAGCGAGTCTGCTTTTGATGTCCTCCTTGCTCCGTCCGTCATTGGTTATTTTACTGCCTAGGTAGCAGAATTCTTTAACTTCATTGACTTCGTGACCATCAATCCTGATGTTAAGTTTCTCGCTGTTCTCATTTCTACTACTTCTCATTGCCTTCGTCTTTCTCCGATTTACTCTCAAACCATACCGTGTACTCATTAGACTGTTCATTCCGTTCAGCAGATCATTTAATTCTTCTTCACTTTCACTCAGGATAGCAATGTCATCAGCGAATCGTATCATTGATATCCTTTCACCTTGTATTTTAATTCCACTCCTGAACCTTTCTTTTATTTCCATCATTGCTTCCTCGATGTACAGATTGAAGAGTAGGGGCGAGAGGCTACAGCCTTGTCTTACGCCCTTCTTAATAGGAGCACTTCGTTCTTGATCGTCCACTCTTATTATTCCCTGTTGGTTGTTGTACATACCCGTCTCTCCCTATAGCTTACCCCTACTTTTTTCAAAATCTCGAACAGCTTGCACCATTTTATATTGTCGAACGCTTTTTCCAGGTCGACAAATCCTATGAAAGTGTCTTGATTTTTCTTTAGCCTTGCTACCATTATTAGCCGTAACGTCAGAATTGCCTCTTTCTTCCCTTTACTTTTCCTAGAGCCAAACTGATTGTCACCTAGCGCATTCTCAATTTTCTTTTCCATTCTTCTGTATATTATTCTTGTAAGCAGCTTCGATGCATGAGCTGTTAAGCTGATTGTGCGATAATTCTCGCACTTGTCAGCTCTTGCCGTCTTCGGAATTGTGTGGATGATGCTTTTCCGAAAGTCAGATGGTATATCGCCAGACTTATATATTCGAAACACCAACGTGAATAGTCATTTTGTTGCCACTTGCCCCAATGATTTTAGAAATTCTGATGAAATGTTATCTATCCCTTCTGCCTTATTTGACCGTAAGTCCTCCAAAGCTCTTTTGAATTCCGGTTCTAATACTGGATCCCCTATCTCTTCTAAATCGACTCCTGTTTCTTCTTCTATCACATCAGACAAATCTTCACCCTCATAGAGGCTTTCAACGTATTCTTTCCACCTATCTGCTCTCTCCTCTTCATTTAACAGTGGAATTCCCGATGCACTCTTAATGTTACCACCGTTGCTTTTAATGTCACCAAAGGTTGTTTTGACTTTCCTGTATGCTGAATCTGTCCTTCCGACAATCATATCTTTTTCGATGTCTTCACATTTTTCCTGCAGCCATTTCGTCTTAGCTTCCCTGCACTTCCTATTTATTTCATTCCTCAGCGACTTGTATTTCTGTATACCTGATTTTCCCGGAACATGTTTGTACTTCCTCCTTTCATCAATCAACTGAAGTATTTCTTCTGTTACCCATGGTTTCTTCGCAGCTACCTTCTTTGTACTTATGTTTTCCTTCCCAACTTCTGTTATGGCCCTTTTTAGAGATGTCCATTCCTCTTCAACTGTACTGCCTACTGCGCTATTCCTTATTGCTGTATCTATAGCGTTAGAAAACTTCAGACGTATCTCGTCATTCCTTAGTACTTCCGTATCCCACTTCTTTGCGTATTGATTCTTCCTGACTAATATCTTGAACTTCGGCCTACTCTTCATCACTACTATATTGTGATCTGAGTCTATATCTGCTCCTGGGTACGCCTTACAATCCAGTATCTGATTTCGGAATCTCTGTCGGACCATGATGTAATCTAATTGAAATCTTCCCGTACCTCCCGGCCTTTTCCAAGTGTACCTCCTCCTCTTGTGATTCTTGAACAGGGTATTCGCTATTACTAGCTGAAACTTGTTACAGAACTCAATTAGTCCTTCCCCTCTTTCATCCCTTGTCCCAAGCCCATATTCTCCTGTAACATTTTCTTCTACTCTTTCCCCTACAACTGCATTCCAGTCGCCCATGACTATTAGATATTCGTCCCCCTTTACATACTGCATTACCCTATCAATATCCTCATACACTTTCTCTATCTGTTCATCCTCAGCTTGCGATGTCGGCATGTATACCTGAACTATCGTTGTCTGATTAGAACAACCCGGTCACTGAACTGTTCACTGTAACACACCCTCTGCCCTACCTTCCTATTCATAACGAATCCTACACCTGTTATACCATTTTCTGCTGCTGTTGATATTACCCGATACTCATCTAACCAGAAATCCTTGTCTTCCTTCCACTTCACTTCACTGATCCCTACTATATCTAGATTGAGCCTTTGCATTTCCCTTTTCAGATTTTCTAGTTTCCCTACCACGTTCAAGCTTCTGACATTACACGCCCCGACTCGTAGAACGTTATCCTTTCGTTGATTATTCAGTCTTTTTCTCATGGTAACCTTCCCCTTGGCAGTCCCCTCCCGGAGATCCGAATGGGGGACTATTCCGGAATCTTTTGCCAATGGAGAGATCATCATGACACTTCTTCAAATACAGGCCACATGTCCTGTGGATACACGTTACGTGTCTTTAATGCAGTGGTTTCCATTGCCTTCTGCATCCTCATGTCGTTGATCATTGCTGATTCTTCCGCCTTTAGGGGAAATTTTCCACCCCTAGGACAAGAGAGTGCCCTGAATCTCTATCCGCTCCTCCGCCCTCTTTGACAAGGCCGTTGGCAGAATGAGGCTGACTTCTTATGCAGTAAGTCTTCGGCCGCCAATGCTGATTATTTATTAAAATTGAGGCAGTGGCGGGGATCGTACCAGGGACCGAAAACGTTTTCATTATGAATCAAAGACGCTACCCCTAGACCACAGGACGGACGAGCATTTCTCACTATAGGGCAGTAAATCATTACCAACTACAGCTGAGTTGACGAGAGAAGGTCCCTGACAGTTGGAGCGGCTGCTTCGCACATCTGCCTCAACCAATCACTTAATACGATTTTCATTTATGCCTCTATGGCAACGCCTCAGTGTCGCGGCAGCTTTATACACGATTACTGTTTCCGCCTGCAACCGTTTGCGCTGTCAGCTAACAGATATTCAGGGTGATTCAAAAAGAATACCACAACTTTAGGAATTTAAAACTCTGCAACGACAAAAGGCAGAGCTAAGCACTATCTGTCGGCGAATTAAGGGAGCTATAAAGTTTCATTTTGTTGTACATTTGTTCGCTTGAGGCGCTGTTGACTAGGCGTCAGCGTCAGTTGATGCTAAGATGGCGACCGCTCAACAGAAAGCTTTTTGTGTTATTGAGTACGGCAGAAGTGAATCGACGACAGTTGTTCAGCGTGCATTTCGAACGAAGTATGGTGTTAAACCTCCTGATAGGTGGTGTATTAAACGTTGGTATAAACAGTTTACAGAGAATGGGTGTTTGTGCAAAGGGAAAAGTTCTGGACGGCCGAGAACGAGTGATGAAAATGTAGCACGCATCAAGCAAGCATTTGTTCGCAGCCCAGGAAAATCGACTCGCAGAGCTAGCAGAGAGCTGCAAATTCCACAATCAACTGTATGGAGAGTCCCACGAAAAAGGTTAGTTATGAAACCCTATCGTCTGAAATTGGTTCAAGCACTGTCTGCAGCTGATAAGATTAAAAGAATCGATTTCTGTGATTTTATCCTTGCTCAAATGGAAACAGATGAATCTTTCGTTTCAAAGATTGTGTTTAGTGATGGAGCAACTTTCCACACTAATGGGAAAGTCAACTGTCACAATGTCTGTATATGGGGCACTGAGAATCCGCGGGAAACAACTCAGTATGAACGTGACTCGCCTAAGGTGAACGTTTTCTGTGCCATTTCAGCCAATAAAGTTTTTGGTCCCTTTTTCTTCGAAGGTGCTACTGTAACTGGACTACAGTATCTGGAGATGTTAGAGAATTGGCTGTTCCCTCAGCTCGAACAAGAAGCACAACAATTCATATTTCAGCAGGATGGAGCGCCACCACATTGGCACTTATCTGTCCGTAACTACCTGAACGTCAACTACCCGAGGCGATGGATCGGCCGCCAGGCAGCCCGTGACAGAGCACTTCATCACTGGCCTCCAAGAAGCCCTGATCTTACCCCCTGCGATATTTTCTTATGGGGGTATGTTAAGGATATGGTGTTTCGGCCACCTCTCCCAGCCACCATTGATGATTTGAAACGAGAAATAACAGCAGCTATCCAAACTGTTACGCCTGATATGCTACAGAGAGTGTGGAACGAGTTGGAGTATCGGGTTGATATTGCTCGTGTGTCTGGAGGGGGCCATATTGAACATCTCTGAACTTGTTTTTGAGTGAAAAAAAAAACCTTTTTAAATACTCTTTGTAATGATGTATAACAGAAGGTTATATTATGTTTCTTTCATTAAATACACATTTTTAAAGTTGTGGTATTCTTTTTGAATCACCCTGTATTTTCTTTCGTTGACTTTATTACAATTCTTCTGCCACAGCGGCTATATTAAATTTGCAAATGGCAGTTAAAACTAATTACGAACGTACACCATTTCGTGTTTATTTCGATACTAGATACTACCAACGCTGCACTTGCATATCAGTAGTTTTATTATAACGAGTGACCAGAGGACTTAAGCGAAACTTTCACACTTTTATAGTTTTAAATAATGACAGTGTTTGGAATAAGTGTAATTGTTACGATAAGGGTAGTTCAGGGAATGAAGGAAAACATCCCCAAAAATGAATCGAACGACAGAAAATAATAATCGTGAATTTATGATACATCCTTGTTGTGTATACATTGCAATGCGTCCAGAAATGTGCTTTGCATTTGGTAACTTTGTCCCACACTGTCAGTAGGGCCGCATAACCTATAACTGTAATTCGACAATCATTTTCATTCAAAAGGTTTTAAGTTAAAGCAAGCACGTCAGGTTGTAGTAGCAATAGGTCAATTACAATTCAAGATGACAAAGACAAATATGGTTGTAGTACTGGAAAGTATATCCGTGTAGAAAATTCAGTTTGTATGACAGACAGACTTCTGCAATGCTCCTGGGTATTATGACAAGCCTGTGTGCAAGTGATATTTACAATCCTCAAACCAAATTGGTTCAAATGGCTCTGAGCAGCATGGGACTTAACATCTGTGGTCATCAGTCCCCTAGAACTTAGAACTACTTAAACCTAACTAACCGAAGGACATCACACACATCCATGCCCGAAGCAGGATTCGCACCTGTGACCGTAGCGGTCACGCGGTTCCAGACTGAAGCTCCTTGAACCGCAAGGCCACACTGGCCGGCAATCCTCAAACCAGTCACAAAGGACAATCACAAGGAAACGCAAACACAGGCTTGTAGTTCACAAAGATTTATTACACATATCCTCAAAAACAGTTTTACAAAATGTTTTACAAAACCAGCCTTCCAATAGCCACCAATAACAAATATAACTAAAAACCTTATACACTCTTTACAAGAGTATATGGAATGAAACAAGTTAAGTAAAGATCCTTACTTTTAACCAAACAAAAACTAACCCCAGATAAATATAGATGGCAAGCATAATTGCCCACAAATTTAACAGGAATTTACCGGGACTAAATCCCCATTCATAAAACAAGCAACAGTACAGAATATTAAATAAGAGATTTTAAGTAAAAGAGCAATTTCCCTAAAGGGAACCTTAGACCAACAAACAGAAAAACAGAATCCCTCCAATTATATAGTGACTTATTCCACTGAACTCACCTGTGAAATCCCTTTCAAGTATAACAACAATATTTAGTCAGTTTAAGTTCCATTCGAAACCAGGCACACCCTAACGCATGTCCCAAATGGTTCAAATGGCTCTGAGCACTATGGGACATAACATCTGAGGTCATCAGTCCCCTAGAATGTAGAACTACTGAAACCTAACTAACTTAGGGACACCACACACACCCATGTCCGAGGCAGGATTCGAATCTGCGACCGTAGCTGTAGCGGACGACCCACTATAATACAAGAGTGACTAAACTACGGGGAACAGGGGACGCACCTTGGCGCAGCTCGAACACGTTAACGAGAGGAATCTCCAAATAATTACAAGAAAGAATACTCAACTTCCGTCAACTACTGGGGCGAGCAACGAGTCTGACAGGATACAGCCAAGTAGCGCCGAGCGTCACCAAAACTTAGCTGGAAGAGCTAACGGTGTCACAACATATTTCAATCAAGGCTGATTGTGCCCGCCACTCGTTGTACACTGTAACATTTATTTTTTTAAAAAAGGACAGACAAATAAAGCAAAGGACACAACAACCTCTTATTTCAGAGTTATGCCCCTCCTTTAAATTTAATACCCTTAACATATGCCAGACCTCAAACAAAATTCACTTCTTACAGCTCATAATTCTTTACTCCTAACAGGAGACCCCAATAACAAGCATAAAGTCAAGAGAAGTTAACAACCCGCCGAGCCAAGAGCATAAAAACCCATAATACAAGACACCAAAGTCACGACTCCTGCAAACGGAGACCACAGAATAAATCATAAGACAAATAATATTAGAATCACACTGTCTTAACACTAAACATGACCTGCGCACTATCCTAGAATGACCCATGCAGCCTTCACACTACTCACGCTTAATGTTCTCGTCACTGAGCAATGTTTTACCACTACTCAACATATACCGGAATCAAGAGTGAATTCCTTATTCCCACCACGACGGGGATAATCGCATACAAATCACTGTTTCCGGCTGTGAACACAAATTACTATCAGATTGATCGTAAAACACAACGTCAAAGAAATAGCAGATGCCCACCGTTAGTAGCAGCATACGACGAGAATACACGTAGCATACATAGGCATCCAGCATCACCTAGTACAATGTACACACTTTCTAGTGCATTGGAGGCCATCACCACAAGCCCGCTGCCGACACACTCCTCAAATCATAACACAGCGCCGCGAGCAACCAACGCTCCTCCGTGACGGTCACTCCAAGACTCACCAACACAACATACGCCCAAGCAACTGGCAAGCACGACCACTAGGGCCCCGGAGCGGAAAACCAAGAGACCCAAAGCCGGAAGCGCTGCGCTTAAATAGCGGCCAGAAGAGGAAAACCAAAGAGAAAATGCGGATGCCAGAACAAACCGGATTACTGCCCCTACTAGATAAGAGAATCACCGGCACCAGCGACTCCCCCACGGTTCACTGTGTATACAAATTATCCAGTTAACAGGTACTTTAAAGCAAATAAAATGGTTTTTGTAATATGGTATTATGAAAAAGGAGCCTCTTATTCGATATTAATAAAGTGGCTTCATAAAAAGTACGTATGAAGCTGAGCATTCATGATGCCCTTTTGCCTATGATAGTTAAAAGTCTCTGTTATGTTTAAATTTTCCAGAAATAATAAGTTTTAGGAAAAAACGGTATGCTATGTCAGAAGTCAATTACAAACCTTTGTAAGATACCTCAGTCATCCCTGTACGATTAGTATGTGCTGAGAAAAAGAGATGTTGACTCGAGAAGTAACATATACGATCATAAGTAAGCTATGGTAGTAGCAGTAACGTCAGCTACCCTCACGTGTGGTGATGTTTGATTTGCGGGGCGCTCAACTACGCGATCATCAGTGCCCGTACGAAGTCCCAATCTTTTCACACTCCAATGTTTTACTCAGTTCAATCTAGTTACTATCACGAATGATTATGATGAAATGATGAAGACAACACGATCACTCAGTCCCCAGGCAGAAAAAAATCCCCCACCCGGCGGGGAATCGAACCCGGGACCCCGTGATCCAGAGGCAACAACACTAGCCACTTTTTTTAATCTCAATTTGTTCTATATTGTTCGTTGAATTTGCCGTGGCGGACGGGGTGTTCGTTGACCCGTTCACTCAGCTTTTTATTACAGAGGGTAGCTAAATCCTCTGACCGAACACGCTCCACTAGACCACGGCTGCAGACTGCCCTCAGGCGTTTGCCTATTTGCCTGTTAGGGTAAGCATAGCTCGTAACTTGTGCCACCCCCTTCTCACCCACCCTCCCCCCCCCCCCAAACTCCTACAACTAGGGATTTTTTTATCATGGTTTATGTTCACTGACATAAAAAAGATGTTCCAGTCCTTACTGCACAGTCTTAGCAGTCGATTTTTTAAAATTTTATAGAGGAGCCTATGTCCTCCTCAACTTCATAGTCATCTGGATATCAAATTCCGTCAATATCGGTTCAGGGTTTAGTTGTAACAGCGTAAGAGTTGGAGTTACTTTCGCCTTAATAATATTTTCTTTATTTATTGAGATTTTTCTCCATACAAAGGTTTTTATCCAATATAACAAATACCTAGAAATTATTACATCTTTCATATTAAGATCTTAATTTATCTCCTCGGGATGTCCCTCTAGGAGATCCGATCTTGTATATCTTCTTCCTCTGCGCAAGTCTTCTCATTGTTAATCTTGGAGCCAGGTGGTCAAAGGGCGTCTTCTTCTCTTCTTTGCGTCTGTTTCCCATTCCAGGATCATTTTCGGAATTCTGGCTTCCTCCATTCTTCTTACATGCCAGTACCATTCTTTCTACCCATCACGTAATGTATTCTTTCTCTTACTTGGATTCTCTTTATTATTTCGTAGTTTACTACTTTCTCTTTTATTGAATTTCTTGCCGACTTTCTCGAGAAGTCCATTTCTAGGGTTTATTATTTTTTAAATGTTTTTCAGATTAGTGGTCCAAGTCTGCACTTGATACGTAACTATGATCTCTAGTATCGATTTATATATGACTTTTTTGGTTAGGTTTATTGTATTTATGCTCCATGAGATTGAGCTGAGCATCCCAATTACCTTCCTTCCACTGCTAATTCTTTTATTAATTTCTATCTCTGGTTTTCCCTCCATCTCTAAAATGGATCCCAAATAACAGAAAGTATTAACCTTCTTAATTATCTTTCCCTCTATGTATAAGTCATCTGGATCATTAGTGAGGTATTTTGTTAGCTTGTAATTAATCCTCAATCCCTAGTTTCTGTATTCCATTGCTAATTGGTTACAGAGATAATTTGCATCCTCCACGTCTTGTGCCATAACTTGATCATCAGCAAATAGTAGGTGACGAAAATAAACTCTCTCTTTAGTTTCTAGCTCATAGCATTGCATTTACGAGACCACGTCTTAAGTGATGTCTACATAGATTTTAAATAATGTTGGTGGCGTGGGACAGCCTTGTAGGAGACCCTCGCTTGTTCTAAATTTCTGTGAAAGTGTACTGGCAACTTTCGCTTGACAATACGTATGTTTTTGAATAAGGTCCGCCTTTAGCAAAACGCAACTTTGTTTTTAACCCAAACATGTTTGATTGCAGTTGCAGCATCTTCAGTGGGATTTTATTTTCTCAAAAACAATGTTATTTACTGTTTGTATACATGTAACTATTAGTTATTATCGTAATTACAGATATTGGAAAAACACATAAATTATGAATTCATACCTTTTTAGCACATGGTGTGGTTTTTCTGATGTGTTGTGTTTCTACAGTGACTGTTTTGTTTCACAGTTTGTCATCTGCAACCACTTACACCTTAAAGTAGATAAATTGTTTGAGCAAAAATTACGATTTGAAAATTGTTATTTATATCTCTGAAATTAATTAATACTATGTGTGTGTGTGTGTGTGTGTGTGTGTCTATTTACATAATGTTTCACTTACATTTTCTTTTTCCTCACCTTCATCACTGTCAAACACTATATATTGAGTTGCCACCGTCACTATCACTGTTTAACTGCTTACTAGCTATAATAACAAACATGGCGGGCAGTGGAACAGTTGAAGGTGTAAAAACAAGATGGCTGACAGTGGAACAGCTGAAGGTGTTCCTGGCATCTGTTCTGAATCTTTCAGATGTGTCTGTGAATTTTGTGTGTGTGTGTGTGTGTGTGTGTGTGTGTGTGTGTGTGTGTGTCTGTGTGTGTCTCTGTGTGTCTATGTCTGTGTCTATGTGTTCAGGGCGTGGTCTGGTGTTGTGGGGAGGGGGGGGGGGGTGAGAGCTCTATAGGTTTGTCTTGTCTGATGATTCTTTGAGGGCAGAGAACAGAGTTCCATAGCAGAGAGCTGTGTATTTATTTATCACTTGTTTGCCCTACACTATGTCACACACAGACACAGACACAGACACACACACACACACACACACACACACACATACACACACAGAATTAATTAATTTCAGGGATAGAAATAACAATTTTCAAATCGTAATTTTGGCTCAAACAATGTATCTACTTTAAGGTGTATGTGGTTGCAGATGACAAACAAATCGTAATTTTGGCTCAAACAATTTATCTACCTTAAGGTGTATGTGGTTGCAGATGACAAACTTTGGAACAAAACAGTCACTGTAGAAACACAACACATCAGAAAAAACCACACCATGTGGTAAAAAAGCACGAACTCATAATTTATGTGTTTCTTCAAATATCTGTAATTACGATAAAAACTAAAAGTTACATGTATACAAGCAGTAAAGAACATTGTTTATGAGAAAATAAAAGCCCACTGAAGATGCTGCAACTGCAGTCAAACACGTTTGGGTTAAAAAACAAAACTGCGTTTTGCTAAAGGCGGACCCTATCCAGAAACATACATATTGTTAAAGCAAACACGAAAAAAAGGCTTCAACCCTAAGATGATGAATTCACTTGACATGTTATCTTCATATCTATCGTGTCTTATTTTAATTAAAGGGCTCTTTTTTGTTTGCCATATGCAATGCTCTCCAAAGTAGTTTTCTCGGGACAGTATCATATGCTTTTCTAAATCTATAAAAAAATAATCCTATCTGCTTGATTTTTTCCTATGTTTCTGTAAGACCTGTCGTAATGTGAAAATATGATCTACTCATGATCTACCAGCTGTGAGACCACATTGTCTTCCTGGGCTTTAAAATTTGTTTCCAGATTATTTTTAGTAATTTTCCCAAAAATTCTCATTAATGTGTTTATAATACAAATTCCTCTGTAGATCGAGCAGCTTTTGCGATCCCATTTCCTAAATGGTATTAATATTGCCCAGCTCCATTTCCTTGGATATTGAACGCGTATGTAACATTTTATTGAATGACCATGGGGATAGACACGTCCCCACACAAACACGTCGAATGTCACAGATGTCTTCCACATAGTAGTCAGCTTATGACTTTTACAAAACCCCATGTGCGCATAAACCTTAATAGCAGATAGCTTACCACACCTTGCACGTTCGTTTAGCAACGTACCGTATCATTACACAGATCATAAGTTGGCACATCGTTACTGTCGCTCGATACTGTAGTGAAACACTCATTACATTTGATCACAGTTCCATGTCACATCGCTCTGTGGAGTTATAATACTACCCACAATTAAAATTGCTTGGACTACTGTTAAATATTAAAATGGTTTACATGAGTTCTTGCTGTACAGAAATAAGCGCCTCTCTGGAAATACACTCCTGGAAATTGAAATAAGAATACCGTGAATTCATTGTCCCAGGAAGGGGAAACTTTATTGACACATTCCTGGGGTCAGATACATCACATGATCACACTGACAGAACCACAGGCACATAGACATAGGCAACAGAGCATGCACAATGTCGGCACTAGTACAGTGTATATCCACCTTTCGCAGCAATGCAGGCTGCTATTCTCCCATGGAGACGATCGTAGAGATGCTGGATATAGTCCTGTGGAACGGCTTGCCATGCCATTTCCACCTGGCGCCTCAGTTGGACCAGCGTTCGTGCTGAACGTGCAGACCGCGTGAGACGACGCTTCATCCAGTCCCAAACATGCTCAATGGGGGACAGATCCGGAGATCTTGCTGGCCAGGGTAGTTGACTTACACCTTCTAGAGCACGTTGGGTGGCACGGGATACATGCGGACGTGCATTGTCCTGTTGGAACAGCAAGTTCCCTTGCCGGTCTAGGAATGGTAGAACGATGGGTTCGATGACGGTTTGGATGTACCGTGCACTATTCAGTGTCCCCTCGACGATCACCAGTGGTGTACGGCCAGTGTAGGAGATCGCTCCCCACACCATGATGCCGGGTGTTGGCCCTGTGTGCCTCGGTCGTATGCAGTCCTGATTGTGGCGCTCACCTGCACGGCGCCAAACACGCACACGACCATTATTGGCACCAAGGCAGAAGCGACTCTCATCGCTGAAGACGACACGTCTCCATTCGTCCCTCCATTCACGCCTGTCGCGACACCACTGGAGGCGGGCTGCACGATGTTGGGGCGTGAGCGGAAGACGGCCTAACGGTGTGCGGGATCGTAGCCCAGCTTCATGGAGACGGTTGCGAATGGTCCTCGCCGATACCCCAGGAGCAACAGTGTCCCTAATTTGTTGGGAAGTGGTGGTGCGGTCCCCTACGGCACTGCGTAGGATCCTACGGTCTTGGCGTGCATCCGTGCGTCGCTGCGGTCCGGTCCCAGGTCGACGGGCACGTGCACCTTCCGCCGACCACTGGCGACAACATCGATGTACTGTGGAGACCTCACGCCCCACGTGTTGAGCAATTCGGCGGTACGTCCACCCGGCCTCCCGCATGCCCACTATACGCCCTCGCTCAAAGTCCGTCAACTGCACATACGGTTCACGTCCACGCTGTCGCGGCATGCTACCAGTGTTAAAGACAGCGATGGAGCTCCGTATGCTACGGCAAACTGGCTGACACTGACGGCGGCGGTGCACAAATGCTGCGCAGCTAGCGCCATTCGACGGCCAACACCGCGGTTCCTGGTGTGTCCGCTGTGCCGTGCGTGTGATCATTGCTTGTACGGCCCTCTCGCAGTGTCTGGAGCAAGTATGGTGGGTCTGACACACCGGTGTCAATGTGTTCTTTTTTCCATTTCCAGGAGTGTATTTTTCACTGAAGTCGTCTCACGTTTTCCTAAAATAATGTATTAAAATTAATAATTTTCGTAATCAGTATAATTGTGAAGCTACTGCTTTGTATCTACAGGATACTGCTCTGCAACCAGCAATGAGAGTTCGTGCCGATAAGATTAGTCATTCTTGTTATCTGATTCACACCGCACGTAAAATATGATTAAAATGGTAAAAATCTTCTATTATGCAAGTCTGTCTGCTCATTTAACGTTTGTATCGGCTGCATTATGAGGTGCCGATACACCTCAATATCTACCAAAGTATCATGGTTTTTCCATTATCTGTCCGTGTAAAATTTTTGATGCTTTTTTCATCTTTGATGCGGAGTGGCTGTTTTCTCTCAAAGCCTACTAAACGCTGACGGATTACTTTCAATCTACCCGATGTGTTCTTTTACAGTGTGCTAATGTATTTCACCGTTTGGTCAATGTAAAATTTATCGAAATCTCTGCAGTTTATTTTGTAAATTCTGGATTTGTTAAAAGGCGGCTTTTTCCGCTTTTTGTGACATATAATATCACCCAACGTGTTGTCGGCAGGGAAATGAACATGAACGTTATTCTTGCGAAACGTACGTGCTACTCTACCTGAGATCGTGACGATGTATGGCATATTTTCTTCTTTCACATTTTAGCTAGCGTGATTTCATCATTTTTAAGTAACTACTTCGTTTTGAGCTTTTTTGGGTACATTTCGTTAATCTTGTCTGGATTTTAACCATTACTTGTAGCTATGTAATGTGGTGTAATATCCTGATATATTTTTGGCTGGACTCTAATTTTTGGTGTATGGGGATTGATTACAAAAATGGTTCAAATGGGTCTGAGCACTATGAGACTTAACGTCTGAGGTCATCGGTCCTCTAGAACTACTTAAACCCAACTAACCTAAGGACATCACACACATCCATGCCTGAGGCAGGATTCGAACCTGCGACCGTAGGAGTCGCGCGGTTCCGGACTGAAGCGCCTAGAACGCTCGTCCACCGCGGCCGGCGATTGATTACAACACAATCCTTAATTTATTCTTCTGTGAAGACAGGACCACGCTTTTCAAGCGTTGCTTTTTTTAATTAATGCATTCAATTTATTAATTGGATCCTTATAGACTTTAGTAATATAGTTTAGTAATATTTTGTTCGAGAAAAATTCGTGATCTTTCTTTTCATATTCGTCTTGTGAATGATGGCCAAAGTACTACCCCAGTCTGACTTAATAATAATGTCATGTTTCTCTTTGAGCTTATTATTAATCTCTCGTGCTGTATAGTAGTCTTTCCTATTCATAACGTAATTTTTTTCTCGCTCGTAATCTGTTCAGCTATTAGTTTCGAGACTTTGAAAATGAGCTGATTCTGCTTGCAAATTGACAATTGACTCATGTCTAGTTCATCCTTAGTGCTCGCTGTTAAACTGTTTATCAGTTACCGTAGAATTTAGGCGTGACGTTGTCCTTAAGTCCTTTTTTAATAACGCTATTTCTGCCTCAGTAAATTGAAATCTGTTACACTTCCTTGTCTTTGAAGAAACTAAAACTCTTTAAATTAAACTTGACTTCTACTTCGTTTATTATTAATGCAGTTTTCTTTGTATCGTGCAAACTTACGTCTTCTCTGATCACATTGTCTACCAACCTAAAACTATTAGCATACTGGATAGGCAACAAGTCCTTCCTCAACGAAAGTTAGCAAGGAACAGAAAACCGAAGGACAAGGATGAACCACAGCGACGGAAAAGTACTGTTTTTCTCCCTTTTATCAAAAAAGTAACGGATCAGATCGGTAAAATTTTACAGAAACATGATATCAGACCGGTCTTTAGAACAACAAAGGAAATAAGTCAAGCACTCCGATCTGTGAAGGATAAACGCCCCTCTTTGTCGACATGTGGTGTATACGAAATTCCGTGCTCATGTGGTAAAGTTTATATTGGAACTACCAAGAGGAGCGTAAATACACGGCTAAAAGAACACAAAAGTCCTTGCCAACTAGGAAAAATAGAGAAATCAGCTGTATAGAGCATGCTCTTCAGTCAGTAAACCACGAAGTGAAGTTCTCTGAAACAGAAATGTTATCTACAACATTAAATTAGTATCCACGACTATGTAGAGAAGTCACTGCAATTTATAAGCATCAGGATAATTTTAGTAGGAAAGAGGAGGCAATGAAACGTAGCGACATATGGACAGTAGCTCCGCAAAATCACTAGACAATTTTATCTTTGACAAGACGACAATCGGTAGTCAAGTTTTATCTTTGACAAGGATTATCTCTGCTCATCAAGTGTTACTTCGACCACGCCCCCTTTCCTACAATATATACGTCGCTCTCGGACGTCCCACCGGTCGGCAAGACTCAGCGGAGGACCGCCTCTGATGAAGTCCAGCGCAGTCCTGGACGAAACGTCAGGAACAGAAGAGTTTCTTGGACCACGACCTCACACCCAGAAAGGTTTACCATCAGCTGTGTCATCCGGTCGTGAAAACCTGCGTTCTATTATCAGAAGCAGTAACAGCAGAATGGGTCGGTCGGGAGAGCTCAGTGATTTCGAACTGGAGTGGTCATAGTGAATGAAACGTCAGGAACAGAAGAGTTTCTTGGACCACGACCTCACACCCAGAAAGGTTTACCATCAGCTGTGTCATCCGGTCGTGAAAACCTTCGTTCTATTATCAGAAGCAGTAACAGCAGAATGGGTCGGTCGGGAGAGCTCAGTGATTTCGAACTGGAGTGGTCATAGTGAATGTAAGAACGTGACATAGTGACAAAGAGGGGCAATTGTGTTCAGTCGTGTCGATGGCGGAACGGTGCGTGAAGTTGCTGGATTTGTTGGTGTTTCGAGACGGACTTTGGTTCAAATGGCTCTGAGCACTATGGGACTTAACTGCTGTGGCCATCAGTCCCCTAGATCTTAGAACTACTTAAACCTAACTAACCTAAAGACATCACACACATCCATGCCCGAGGTAGGATTCGAACCTGCGACCGTAGGGGTCGCGCGGTTCGAGATTGTAGCACCTAGAACCGCTCCGCCACTCCGGCCGGCCGAGACGGACTGTTCGGCGTGCCTTCAAGTAGTAGTGTAACACACGTGGCCACGAAAAACGACGTCGGAATTGTGGTCGAAAGAAGATTCTGACTGAGAGCGACCAGAGGAGCTTTTCACAGGATATCACTCAAAACTGTTTCCAAATCGGACAGGAATTGCTAGAAGCAATGAATGAAGGTGCATCCCAACCTGTCAGCGAGAGAACATTGCGACGGGAACTGTATACTGTGAACATTTGCACTCGGTCACCTCCAAGGGGCCATTGTTCTCATATATAAGGACGACAACTGGTAAGTTCATCGGGCTGGAAGAATATCTGACTGATCTTCTGAACACACCCCCACCCTCTCACATCTCGACTGTCCTGCAAGGTCACCTACTTTGAACCTCATACACAGTTCGTGGGGTATGTTGGAAAAGGGGGTAAAACGCTGATATCAGCATCCCCGAAATCTGGTGGAACTGCGCGGTGAAATCCTCAGCGAGTGGCTATCTTGTATGAGACGTACTGCACAGCCTTGCGGACTCACTTCCTAACCGTATCCAGACGGTTATCAAGTCCAAGAACAAAAGTACACGGTATAAATGATACTTATAATTTTTCTAGGAGTCACAGATTTTTTCGTCCATTGAACTTATCCGTTAATATAATTGGTGTCCGGGTACTTTTGATCGGATTGTGTATGTTGTCTTTCTGGCGAAGACTGTTTGAAATAGTGGCTGAAATGTCCGAGCATAGCATTAAAAATAAGATGTTGATGTTATAATGGTACTGAAGACGTCATACATCGCAGCTGTTATAGACCAGGACTTTCCGAAAACAGCAAAACCACTCACAGAAATAAATGAATGGAAACCGAAAATTTATTGTGAATGGTGAATCATACAATGTCTGGAAAATGTTCACTCGGTCTGCAATGGAGATTATATAATTTGTGTTACTTGCAGATGTTTGCAGTTTTACAGCCCGCTCTCCCATGCCCCAGAGCTATGAAATGCGATAGACGTTTACTTACTGACAGCAGTTTATCCATTACAACTATGTACATGTTGAGGCAAAGTGAAAGTGCTGACAGACGGCAGTTTAAAAGTTATAACTCGATATGTGAAGGGTTAAAATGATATTAGAGGGCTATTATAGTTTGGAAGAGGAAGAAGAGGGGAGAAAATGACGTGATAAGAAGCATGTAAAGTATAGGACAGATCATCCATACGAATGTTGAAAGAAATGAAAGAATTGTTCAGAACAAAGGTCCAAAGGGGACAAACTTAATGAAAAAGTTTTCCAGTAACACTTCTCTTCTGGCCGAATATAAGTAAATCGTGTAAGAGGTGTTCAGTGGTGTAGAGTGTGTACTTAGCCCAACTGCAAAGACGAGCATACTAGCTTCTTTCATACAAAACCTGGGGACGATACAGTACTACAAGAAAATAACGAATGCTCCCTTACTCATTGCATGATACACTGAAGAGCAAAAGAAACTGGTACACCTGCCTAATATCATGTAGGGCCCCCGTGAGTACGCAGAAGTGCCGCAGCACGATGTGGAATGTTCTCAACTAATATCTGAAGTAGTTCTGGAGGGAATTGACACTATGAATCTGCAGGGCTGTTCATAAATCCGTAAGTGTACCAGAGGGTGGACATCTCTTTTGAACAGCACGTTGCAAGGCATGCCAGACATGCTCAATAATGTTCATGTCTGGGGAGTTTGGTGGCCAGCAGAAGTGTTTACATTCAGAAGAGATTTCCTGGAACCAATCTGTAGCAATTCTGGACTTGTGGGCTGTCGTATTGTCCTGCTGGAATTGCGCAAGTCCATCGGGAGTGTCACCCGTCAGAGTCGTATCTAGACGTATCAGGGGTCCCATATCACTCCAACTGCACACGTCCCTCACCATTACAGAGCCTCCACCAACTTGAACAGTCCCCTGCTCACATGCCGGGTCCATGGAGTCATGAGGTTGTCTCCATACATGTGCACGTCCATCCGCTCGATAAAATTTGAAACGAGGATCGTCCGACCAAGCAACATGATTCCAGTAATAAACAGTCCAATGTCGGTGTTGACGGGCCCAGACGAGGAGTAAAGCTTTGTGTCGTGCAGTCATCAAGGGTACACGAGCGGGCCTTCGGCTCCGAAAGCCCATATCGATGATGTTTCGTTGAATGGTTCACACGCTGACACTTATTGACGGCCCAACATTGAAATCTGCAGTAATTTGCGGAAGGGCTGCACTACTGTTACGCTAAACGATTATCTTCAGTCGTCGTTGGTCCCATACTTGCAGGATCTTTTTCTGACCGCAGTGATGTCGGATATTTGATGTACACTCGTGAAATAGTCGTACAGGAAAATCTCCAGCTCATCGCTACCTCGGAGATGCTGTGTCCCATTGGTCGTGAGCAACTATAACACCACATTCAAACTCACTTAAATCTTGATAACCTGTCATTGTAGCAGCAGTAACCGATCTAGAGACTGCGCCAGACACATGCTGTGTAATATAGGCGTTGCCGACCGCAGCATCGTTTTCTGCTTGTTTACATATCTCTGTACTTGAATACGCATACCTATACCAGTTTCTATGGCGCTTCAGTTTATAACACGATGGATGAAGCAAGTCAGTTTCCGCTGATGGCGAAAGCTTGTTTTAACCAAAAGGGTTCTGCTGTGATAAAATATTGACAGGAAGTTCAAGAGGACATTGCCGAATGCCGAAAATGTGCTTTAGCATTAAAACAGTGGTCATAGGCCAAACGTGGAGCATAGGAAATGCGGAGAAAAAGTAAATGGGAAATGTTTCATGGAATAAGGTGAAAAATTAACTAGACAAAGGAGGTACCACATTCAGATGTATTGGAACAAATAGCTGAGGAAGTGCTTCTATGTAAAACATCCAGAAGGAGGGGCAAGTTAGAGAGATATTCGCAGCCAAGGATAGTACGCTGGAAGTGTAGTAGACACGAAAAATGGCAGAATCAGAGAGACGAGAACAAATAAAACAGATTATGGAGGGTGCAGGACATGGTCGGCATGTAGTTATGAAAAGGTTAGCAAGGAATGAGATTACGACATATAATGACTACAAAGACTTACAAAGTTATTACGGTTGTTTATTTCGTCTTCCTTTCTCTAATGGGTCTTATTAGCAAATTCTGTCGGTGTCGCTTACGAAGAGAGAGCGAACTACAGTAAGAAGCGTTAGTTACGGATGCTCTGTTGCAACCTGCCCGAGTTTATCCTGTCGATGTTTTTCCGCGGCTAGCGCATCCGCAGAAAAATGTGCGGTACGCAATTAAACTCGGCAAATGTAAGTGAACGGCGCTCGCTGCCTCTCCGCAGACGACAGTGGTCTTCGCAGACGTCCCGTCCGGCGCGCAGCAGACGGTACCTACTGTCTTGAAAGGCGAGCAGCAGCAGCAGCAGCAGCAGCAGCAGAACGGCCGCTTTCACGGTACGATAGTGAAGCAGACAAGACACGTCTTCTTAATTGGCCGCTATTTTGATTGAGGAAACGTGAAAGCCTTCCCAAGCGACCGTCATTCGCAGGACCGGCTGGTGAAACCGGTACATCGTTCCGCCGCCGCCGCCGTTGCAGCTCCCTGGCTCGTTCACATGGCAGTAGCTTTCGCTTACGTCACTTATATGGCACCAACTTCCGCTCTAATATGGCTGTGACGGGAATATCGATAACGGACTAATGTAGAACCTGACTGTCGTAATAATTTCGTTGGCTCGAAGGATTCGCGGTGGCGTGATGAGTTTCCTTATTCATTACTGATTTCTTCACCTACTTGCTTCTTTTTAACTTGTTATTGTTGGTTTCGTCAGTGTTAGTGACATCTGCTGGCCGGAAGTAATTCCTGATACCACCACTTCCTCTGGGATGTATCCCATCTGTCTACATCTAGAGTAGGTCTCACGTTCAAGTGCCAGAACGTTTTCTAAATGTTTGCGTAGCTTTTATTCAAGCCGTGACGTGGGGACCAGACCGGGTTTTACCTAGTTACGTGTGGGAAATCACCTAAAAACTACATCCACGCTGGCCGTCGTCGTTAATCCCGAGGCGGAGATCCGGGGAGGCTCGCTCCATGAATCCCGGAAGCGGCGGTTTATCTCGCATTGGCGCTTCGGGCACTTCATGAATTGACGTTTTGCCTCTCATGAAGAATACTATCCTGAGTTTTTGAAATTTTTGTATTACAGAAGCTTGGCGTTGTGGATTCTTAAGCGGGCGTTGAATAAACAGTTCTGGAAATAGTTTCGGGCCTGAATAAATACAATTTATTCCATTTCGTAATTAGTCTGTGGGCTACGATGATATTCAACTTCTGAGTAACTGGCTATTAAATGGGTAGACTATATTCAGAATTTTTCAGAAAGTTTTATCCGTTATAAATTCTAGTGAATAAATGTATTGGGTCTACAACTTTACTGCCACCATTTTTTCCTCGAATTTACAAAAAATTTACGGTTCAAGTATTGGCTATCGCTGGCCACTACTTTCTCCCATCTTTCGGGCAGCATACGAATCCCATGGCAAAAGAACTGGCCGTCGTTTGATGAGATCCGTGGACCGATCAAGTTTTGCACTTCTTCATATGACCGGAAGCAGGTTAGCCAGGCATTGATCGAAAAATACGTTAGTCAGAGAGAGAGCAGGAGCGTGGGTGGCGTTCGGCTTCCCATTTCAAAGCTTCCAAGTATGTTTTGACCAGTTTTGCAACATGGGATCGAGCACTGCCACCTTTCCATGTCTGTCGCTGTGCTGTGGCCGTTGTCTTTTAATCTTCGGCTCAAACACATAAACTGCTTTCGGTAACAATCTCCTGTGATTTTTTCCGTGTTAGCAGCAGGTTCCGACGGAGGTTCGAGTCCTCCTCCCTCGGGCATGGGTGTGCGCGTTTGTCCTTAGGATAATTTACGTTAGGTAGTGTGTAAGCTCAGGGACTGATGACCTTAGCCGTTGAGTCCCATAAGATTTCACACACATTTGAACATTTGTTAGCAGCTTCTAAAACCTCTCTTTCACCACCATGCCGGTCTTCGATGTGTTTGAGGATTGAAACCATTCTTTGTACTTTGTTTTACTGACACGTGCCTCACCAAGGGTCTTACCCAGCATTTTATCAGCCTCAACCACAGATTTATGCATGTTAACACAGAAAATAAAAATGCCCGCAAATGACGATTTCTGGGCTCGAAAGTTGACATATTCAGCAGAGAATAACTTGATGTAATCACAGATCAACTAATATTTTCATGACGTTACGTTTACAAATGCCTAAATTTGCTGTGTGACACATACGACCTACCACTTGCACCTCCACTTGCCGCTACTGGCATCAACTGCAAAACGGCGAAAGCGAATTTGTAAACCTAACACCTTGAAACGGAGATTATGGAGAACTTGCTGTGATATCTGTCCCGTTAGCGCAAAGCCAGGCCTGAGGATTTGACTATTACATTATCTCCAGGAATTTCAAAGTAATGTCGGAGGAAGCTCTCGTTGACACTGAAAAACCGCCAATACATTGTTTGTTAAATATATTTTTTACGTTCACATCATTTAGTACTCTTTCTCAGGACGGAGAGCAGGCTCGCAGCTGGTAGTATGCCACTCCGGAGTTGTGTGTACTTGAAAAAGTACCATCTGACGTAGGAGTGAGTGAAATGCAGTTTCGTACTCATACGTGAAAACACTGTAACGGTTTTAAGGACACAGAAAACTGGGTGACACTATTGTGATAAAAACGTGTGTGAGCTCATTTTCAAAATTTTCAAATGTTCAAATGTGTGTGAATTCCTAAGGGACCAAACTTTCTGAGGTCATCGGTCCCTAGCTGATATTCCAGTCCAGAAAAGTTGCGGCGTCGGTGATGAAGCAGCTGCGGACAATGCCAGGTAAAGCAGTAATGCTTTGTTTCCGATCGCAGCGGTAGGGACGGAACTTCCGTCAACATATTTGACGGCATGTGCTGGCTTAGTGCTGAGGAGATCTGCAGAGTGGTGGCATGCGGTTGAAACTATTAGAACTACGAAACTTACAGAGAGATGCTGTTTGGTGTCGACTTTGAACATAGGGGTAGATTATGCGTGAAGGAATCCACTTGTAACAAAGGTAAGTTTGTCATAATGACAGTTTATGTCACACTAGTCTCCTTCATTAACAATTACCTATAAAACTTCAGATCTGAAGATGGATAGCTGTTTTAGTAGAAACTTATACATAAATTTTGCGATCCTGGTTTATAAAGGTAGGCAGATCTAAACTACAAAGTTTAGTGCGTAAGGCGATATTGTTTGTGAGTTAGTTGAGCTGACTTGAAAATAATCCCAACTCAGACACTCACTTCCATAGAACAATATGCGTTCGTAACAACTTCAGTCACACTTTCGTTTTCCGCCCTATATTTCATAATCCAACTCCAGCACTGATTATTCCCCGCCTTCCTCCAGTACCGTTTCCCTGAAACAGTAACCTCCTTCAGCTAAACCCGTTTTCATAGTTCCTACCCGTTCGGTTGATTCTTGCCTGGATTGAACAACTACCTGCTCCGGCCTCCTTCTCTATAACACAGAATCCTCTTCGTAACAACGTTGTTCAAACCATCCACTTATTCGAACGGTTTCTTACACTGCAATCTCCTCGTCCAGCCACGTAAATGTCAGCGCTACTAACTCAAAACAAGTTCGATCCGTACTCGACTATAAGAATGAATCAACAATTAGTCACAGAAGGACGCCAGCCTACGAGGTGTTTGTGGTTGTGCAGAATTAGAGAGGGGAAAGAGGGGAGAGAAACAAGTACACCGAATGTGGTAATAGGAATTTTTTTGCTAGATGGGTGTCGAATTCAGGGTCGCCTAATTATGTTACTATACGATATTTCAACAGGCTTAGGTGGGTATTGTTCCTATGCGAGTGGTACATTTTTTATATGCAAGTGTAGGATCTTTGATTTAATTTATCTGGTATTACGTATTCCTTGTCTTATGAAATTAATATTTCGTTGGAATTCCTACGTCTTCACCTTCAAAATGTTCGCCGGCCGATGTGGCCGTGCGGTTCTAGTCACTTCAGTCTGGAACCGCGTGACCGCTACGATCGCAGGTTCGAATCCTCCCACGGGCATAGATGTGTGTGATGTCCTTAGGTTAGTTAGGTTTATGTAGTTCTAAGTTCTAGGGGACTGATGACCACAGATGTTAAGTCCCATAGTGCTCAGAGCCATTTGATTTCAAAATGTTCAAATGTGCCTGAAATCTTATGGGACTTAACTACTAAGGTCATCAGTCCATAAGCTAACACACTACCTAATCCAAATTCCTAAAGTCACACCCATGCCCGAGGATCAGCCGCACAGTCCATGACTGCAGTGCCCTAGACTGCTCGGATAATCCCGCGCGGCTCTCCATCTTCCACAGTTCATGAAACTATTGTAACAAAAAGTAACTTCCCTTTTATTTTCCTTGTGTATTTGAAAAATGATGCGAAGAGAGCGTCCGTCAACAACTTCATGGGTGTTCGATTTTCAAACAATGATTGTGTTCCAGCACAGTAAATACACTGACTGGGAAAAATCGCCACACCAAAATCTAATTAATGTAGAGAAATGAAATTTTGGCTAATACATTAGGTATATATTTAAGCGACTAACATGGCCGTCGAGGACGTACTGCGCACCGGTATTTGCTTCGCTCCAGCCCTCGCGTAACGTGCACAGGGCGAGTTGCCACCTGCAGAGCGCGTGTCGATCGGTTCAGGTGAATCACCGGCCGCGCCCCTCGTTGTGTTGTCAGCCGCTGTAGAAAGCGGCAGCCGCGGGCTGCGAGCAGACAACCTGCGAGGGCGCACCCGCCGCCACCGCCGCCGCCGCCGCTCTGTAATCGCGGGTCGGCCTCCAAATTGCCTCCTCGAAGCGCCTGCCGCCGGTCGCCTCTCTCAGCCATCGCAAATCGCAGGCTGCCTTCCACGTATACGCTCGTTCCGCCGGAAGACTATCTACTGCTAGCATTGCATCTCTCAACTTTCGCTAAAAGATACCGTGTCCAAAGCGAGCCGCGAGATGCGTCCTCCAACTACTGGAATTCAGGGCACTATGATGCATCATAAAGCCATGTCCGCTGAGCCGTCGTCCAGTCGGTTTTTCCTTCTCTTTCGGCGGTTCATTGCCATATTACACCACAGCAGGTAAAGCTTCAGGACTGTTATGTGATTCCTAGAAAGAAATTTAAAAATTAGAGGAAGACAGTACAGGTGAAAGTGACCCGAATGGTGAGCCCGAACTCCACCGACAAAATTTAGGAGGTAGTTCAGGGATATTTCCTGAGCATTTTCATGTACGACGTTCGAATTCTCCTGTGTCTAGTTACAGACTAATAATGTAATTATGCATTTGGGTTGTTACCTACACTACTGGCCATTAAAATTGCTGCACCACGAAGATGACGTGCTACAGACGCGAAATTTAACCGACAGGAAGGAGATGCTGTGATATGCAAATGGTTAGCTTTTTGGAGCATTCACACAAGGTTGGTGCCGGTGAGGGTCTTTCTGGTTACAGAAAATGTTCGACCGCTGGCCTGGCCAGCACATTCTCGAGATCTCTCACCAACTGAAAACGTCTGGTTAATGGTGGACGAGCAACAGGCTCGTCACAATACGCCAGTCACTACTCTTGATGAACTGTGGTATTGTGTTGAAGCTGCATGCCCAGGCGTATCAAGGCCGTTATTACGGCCAGAGGTGGTTGTTCTGGGTAATGATTTCTAAGGATCTATGCACCCAAATTGCTTGAAAATATAATCACATGTCAGTTCTATATTTGTCCAATGAATACCCGATTATCGTCTGCGTTTCTTCTTGGTGTAGCAATTTTAATGGCCAGTAGTGTATTTACTTTTATTTCTGTGAAAATAGCTTAAATGGTTCAAATGGCTCTGAGCACTATGGGACTCAACTGCTGTGGTCATAAGTCCCCTAGAACTTAGAACTACTTAAACCTAACTGACCTAAGGACAGCACACAACACCCAGCCATCACGAGGCAGAGAAAATCCCTGACCCCGCCGGGAATCGAACACGGGAACCCGGGCGTGGGAAGCGAGAACGCTACCGCACGACCACGAGATGCGGGCGAAAATAGCTTAACAACAGCGAAAAAGCCTGTAATATGCAATTACTAAAAAGGACAAAACAAAACACAACAAGGCTCTACCCTGCAGACACTAGTGCAAACGCAGCAATTCGTAGATGCAAAAGTACTTTGAAAGGTTATCATTCTTGCGGGAACAGCTCTGCATAGCTTCATTGTGCCACTCTGCCACTGCATTCAATGAATAAATACGCGAGTACACACGCACCAACTCTTCGTCACTATGTACCAATATTAACCACAACCAACACTGCTGGTAAAACAAGCCTGTGACAGAACCGAGCAGCTCTAAATGAAAGCTTGAGAGCGAGGAGCAAAGTGAGTATTGCTACAGTTAATAGAAAGTGCTGTGGGTGAATGGAAGAAATTTGTTTCTAAATAACATACACCGTCCATACTGTCCATATTTGCACTACTGTGCTGAACATTGACAAAAATGCGAAGCACTCAGAAGACATGGTCGAATGTCAATGTAAATTAATACACTACACTTTATTGGTGGATATGTAAATGATTAGACGTGAAATCCTCTGATAAAGGTAGAAAGGCCAGCAGTGTGCAACAGTGTCATTCACAGGTCTGTTGTGTATACAACGAGGTGACGAAAGTCATGGGATACCTCCTAATGTTGTTTCGGCCCTCCTTTGCCCGGCATAGTTCAACAACTCGCCGTGGCATGGACTCAAAAAATCATTGAACACCCCCTGCAGAAATACTGATCTATGCTGCCTCTCTATATAGCGGTCCATAACTGCGGAAGTATTGCCGGTGCAGGATTTTGCGCACGAACTGACCTCTCGATTGCGTCCCTTGATTGTTCGATGTGATACATGTCGGGCTATGTGCGTGGCCATATCATTCGCTCGAATTGTCTAGAATGTTCATCAAACCATTCGCGAACAATTGTGGCCCGGTGGCATGGCGCATTGTCATTCACAAAAATTCCATCTTTGTTTGGTGACATGAAGTCCATGAGTGGCTGCAGATGGTTTCCTAGTAGTCGAGCATAGCCGTCCCTAGTCAATGATCGGTTCAGTTTGATCAGAAGACCTCTTTTATTCCATCCAAATGCGTCCCTCGCCATTATGCAGCCAGCACCAACTTGCACGGTGCCATGTTGACAACTTGCGTCCATGGATTTTTGAGGTCTGCGCCACACTCGAACCCTACACTCGAAACCTATCGACTGAAATCGCGACTCATCTGATCAAACCACGGTTTTCCAGTCGTCTAGCGTCCAAGCGATATGGTCATGAGCCCAGGAGAGGCGCTGCAAGTGGTGCAGTGCTGTTGTGAAAGGCATTCGCGTCGGTCGTCACAACTCTCGGCCGTTAAGTGAAGGCCGTCAACCACTGCGTTGTCACTGATGAGAGGCACTGTCAGAAGTGTTGTATTCTCGGCGTACACTTGAAACTACTTAATAAAAATTTTACTTCAACTGCTGAGTGAAATTGACTATACCGTCTCTTTGCTAGTCTTTACCATTACAACACTGACCGACTGAATTTGCCCTGACAAACAGAACTCATGCTTTTCCTATTCATTAATTACTCACAATAGGCCTATTCAACGGTAACGCTATCTGACTGCATTCTAATTAACCCAGAAGAATGGCCCTGACTAAGAAGAAATTCGGACAATAACCTATACGTTATAGTGCTCAGAGCCATTTGAACCTATACATTACATAAGTCACTTACCTCACAAAAGTATTCATTACCAGAACTACAGCAAGGCCACAAGCAGCTAAATAAAAGATTCTAACTACTGAAGGCTCTAACTACTGATAGGCAATGGGTTACCAAAGGAAAGATTTTGTTGCAAAGCAAGCAATGTATTTTTACCTTAATAATATGAGATCCAGTTCAAAACAAATATGTAATCGTCCATGACATCCAGTTCCAAAAATTATATAATCATGAAAAATATTCAATCACCAAGTCGAACACGTCCAGATCGTTCGCTTTCGCTAACACTCAAACCTCTAACCTCCATCAATGCTAATTACTCACTTCCAGCTTCCATCACTGCTGGTTGTTCACCTACAACTGCAAGTCCGACTAGCCACTTAGAGTCTCTTACAGACTGCCACAGTGGAGTCAGAGATTTAATACAGAGCGCTACATAGCGCTGCCAGCGTACAAACACATAAACACCCTACTTACACACTTGACACTGTGTGTCTCGGAATATTGAATTCCCTAATGATCTCCGAAATGGAATGTCCCATGGGTCTAGCTCCAAGTACCGTTCCATTTTAATTCCCGTCGTGCGGCCATAATCACGTCGGAAACATTTTCACGTGAATCATCTGAGTACGCAGGACAGCTTCGCTAATGTACTGCCTTTCATGCCATGTTTAGGCGAAACCACCGCCATCTATGTATGAGCATGTCGCTGTCCTATGACTTTTGTCACCTCTGCGTACAGGGGGCACGAACAGTGTCAGATGGTGAGCGATCACTGTGAAGGTAACGGAGATGCCTTTACTCGTGTGTGAGAGGTCATTATCAACAACTACCTTAGTTTGATTTGATCCTCACTGTGCGTCTCCATTTGGTCTACTTGTGAAATCGTGCAGTATTTTGAATTCTAGAGCATACGGATGTGACAGAGGGCCCATATTAGACTGCATGGTAGCCTGAGTGCAGGCATCCTCGACGCCAAAGTCCCCATCTATCATGACTGACGTCCACAAGAGCGGATCTCTTTATTGCGCACCAGGTACATCCTAACCTTTTCATACTTCCAGCTGTCATCTAAATACAAGTTATGGACCCTTTACTACATTCTGTGTCATTCTGCACCATTGGCCGGAGACTACCAGCAGCCGGACCAGGGAATGATACACTACTGGCCATTAAAATTGCTACACCAAGAAGAAATGCAGATGATAAACGGGTATTCATTGGACAAATATATTATACTAGACTGACATTTGATTACATTTTCACGCAATTTGGGTGCATAGATCCTGAGAAATCAGTACCCAGAACAACCACCTCTGGCCGTAATAACGGACTTGATACGCCTGGGCATTAAGTCAAACACGCATTGGATGGCGTGTACAGGTACAGCTACCCATGCAGCTTCTACACGATACCACAGTTCATCAAGAGTAGTGACTGGCCTAGTGTGACGAGCCAGTTGCTCGGGCACCATTGACCAGACGTTTTCAGTTGGCGAGAGATCAGGAGAATGTGTTGGCCAGGGCAGCAATCGAACATTTTCTGTATCCAGAAAGGCCCGTACAGGACCTACAACATGCGTTCGTGCATTATCCTGTTGAAATGTAGGGTTCGCAGGGATCGAATGAAGGGTAGAGTCACGGGACGTAACACATCTGAAATGTAACGTCCACTGTTCAGAGTTCGTAAATGCGAACAAGAGGTGACCGAGACGTGTAATCAATGGCACCCCATACCATCACGCCGGGTGATACGCAAGTATGGCGATGCCGAATACACGCTCCCATGTGCTTTCACCGCGATGTCGCCGAACACGGATGCGACCATCATGATGCTATAAACAGAACCTGGATTCATCCGATAAAATGACATTTTGCCATTCGTGCACCCAGGTTCGTCGTTGAGTCCACCATCGCAGGCGCTCCTATCTGTGACGCAGCGTCAAGGGTAACCGCAGCCATGGTCTCCGAGCTGATAGTCCACGCTGCTGCAAACGTCGTCGAACTGTTCGTGTAGATAGTTTTGTCTTGCAAACGTCCCCATCTGTTGACTCATGGAACGAGACGTGGCTGCACGATCCGTTACAGCCATGCGGATAAGATGCCTGTCATCTCGACTGCTAGTGATACGAGGTCGTTGGGATCCAGCACGGCGTTCCGTATTACCCTCCTGAAAGCACCGATTCCATACTGTGCTAACGGTCATTGGATCTCGACTAAAGCGAGCAGCAATGTCGTGATACGATAAACCGCAATCGTGATAGGCTACAATCCAACCTTTATCAAAGTCGGAAACATGATGGTACGCATTTCTCCTCCTTACACGAGGCATCACAACAATGTTTCACCTGGCAACGCCGGTCAACTGCTGTTTGTGTATGTGCAATCAGTTGGAAACTTTCCTCATGTCAGCACGTTGTAGGTGTCGCCACCGGCGCCAACCTTGTGTGGATGCTCTGAAAAGCTGATCATTTGTATATCACAGCATCTTCTTCCTCTCGGTTAAATTTCGCGTCTGTAGCACGTCATCTTCGTGGTGTAGCAATTTTAGTGGCCAGTAGTGTAGCTCCATAAGTAGGCTGCCATTAACGCAAGACAAACGCCTGCCGCGACCGTGAAGCATCGAATGCTATGATTGGCGTCGCATTGTTCCCAGCGACGCATCACGGCTCTCCACTACCCCAAAAGACCACCGTCGATGAGTATGGCGGCGTCAGGGGAAGATGTCCCAGCCATCCAGTGTTTTAGAGCGTTGTTACTTCTGGAGTCAAGGTACGGGGAGCCATCGGGTATGACGTCAGGTCACGGCTGGTAGTGGTTGAGGGCACTCTGACGGCACAACTATGCTTTACCAATATCCTGTGTCCTCACGTGTTAACTCTTCTTCGACAGTAGCGTGGTGCCATTTTTTTGACACAACAATGCTTGTCCACACACTGCATGTGTCTCCATGAAATGTCTGCGTGACACTGAGGTACTGCATGGACAAAAAGTTCCTCATATTTTCTCCAATAGAACATATCTGCGACCAGCTCGGACGTCAACTCTGCCCCTCTACCAAGCCAGGATACAAAGAGCAGTTGCAACAACTTGCCTCAGGAGTGGATACAACGGCTTTATGACACCCTTCCCAAACGAATCATTGCATGCGTTCAGGTCAAAGGGGGGTTTAACGTCATACTGATAAGTTTATAAATTGTTTATAAATTTGACTCGATTTTTTAATCACTGAAATAGCATCACATATCCTACCAACCCGTGAAGTTTCTATTATTTTTCTTTCTTCCCTATCTGGGTGTTTCTGTGTTTTCGTCAGACAGTATATTTTCAGAACAATAGAGACATAAAGTGCTTGAAGCAAAAAATGAAGCCAAGTGTAGTTATTTTGTAACTCGGACTCAAGACCACAGGTCCAAAGTGCTCAGAAAATATTCCTGACCACTTAGCTACCAGGGGCGGACATCCCGAAGGTGCTAGCACAGAATATTGATCAAGGCCAAAGTTACATGTAACCTACAGGTTACTTTGCATGCTGTCAAAACACGTATGTACAACCGACGATACCCGTTTTTCCTCGTAAGATGGACGTCCTTCTCTTCACAGACTTCAAGTACCCAAGTAAGAGGCGTGTTTTTTGATTAAGTACCGTTTTGAAATTAAAAAAGACGTGCTAAGATATGTCAATAATCTTATTTTTACATGAAAGCCTGTACCGTAATCTACGCACTTACGCTGTTACAGTCTGATTCTTCCTTGTTTACACTGTGTGCTGAGTGTTTAAGATGCCTCCGATAATCGTGAGAGGCCTAAGAGAGATCGATATTCATCGTCAGATCCGTGCAGTTTACGGAGAAAACGTTATGAGTGATGGAATGGTAGGAAAGTGGGTGAGAGCATTTAAAGATGGCCGCACAAATGAGCATGATGAACAACGGAGTGAGCGTCCTTCGGTCGTTAACGAAAATTTGGTGCAGGAAGTGGACAATAAGGTGAGAGAAAACAGACGCTTTACGATTTCCTCCTTGCGGGATGACTTTCGTAATGTTTCTCGTAGTGTTTTGTATGGCATTGTGACCGAGCACTTGAATTACCGAAAATTGTGCTTACGTTGTCTACCGAAAATGTTGATGGATCTGCACAAAACCAAACGTTTAGACAGTGGATTGACTTTCCATGAGTGGTACCACAACGACGGTGATGATTTCTTAAGCCAAATTGTTACGGGCGATGAAACGTGGGTGGCCTACGTCACACCAGAATCAAAGCATCAGTCCATGGAAGTTGAGCAAGGACATCGTTTTGCTGCAAGACAATGCCCGTCCGCATGTGGCGAATCAGACCAAAGATCACACCACATCTTTTCGATGGGAAACTCTCTAGATCATCCTCCGTACAACCCCGATCTTGCGGCCAGTGACTACCATCTGTTTCTTGAAGAAACACCTGGGCGGTCAGCGTCTTGAAGACGATGACGAAGTCCAAACAGTGGTGATGCAGTGGTTAACAAGTCAGGCGGCAGACTTCTATGAGGAGGGTATTCAAAAACTGGTACAACGTTATGACAAGTGCCTCAATATTGACGGAAATTGTGTAGAAAAGTGGATTAAGATACAGGCTTTCATGTAAAAATAAGATTATTGAGATATCTTAGCACGTCTTTTTTTAATTTCAAAACGGTACTTACTTAAAAAACACGCCTCGTAGAAGAGATCTTGATAAATTGGACGATTGGTACTCACGGAGCTACACAACATTTAATAACAATAATTGAATACTGGTAATGAGAATGATATTACTCACATATTGCTTCAGTTTCGAGAAATATTGTCAACTATAGTGAACCGTAGCCATACAAAAACACTCTTAATTTTTAAAATTATGCTATAAAAATGAAAGTTTAAAATTATGCTATGAAACATTGGAGCAAGATATTAAATTAAATATTCTGTGCCCAGTAAATAAGTGGCGCGCACTCCTAAGTATCCATAATGAATGAATGATCGTGAGGCATCATTGACTAGGAGACCCTATCTAGTGTTTTTCGGCGACTTTGCGAAAGTCGTTCTATCTCACGTTACTTCTGCGCCTTGCGCATCAATGAGGACAAGACTGTTTTACACAAAAGAACCCGAAAAACCGCAGAGCCACTCAGACATGGTTGCATAACCGATTGTGTGAAGCCCAGTGATCGGTTCATCTTAATTATAACCTCAACACTGTCCGATGTGTCATTACGGTGACTCTAATAGATAATTGGCGAAATGGCCTTTATAAGCTCACCGGAGAATAAATTAGTCACCCGGTGCGCAGGCACAGGTGAGTCGTTAAGCCTTCACGAACGGCGCGGCGATCGAGTTACGTGCTCAGTCGCACGCGCACGCAGAAAGTGGCAATCGTGTTCGTTTGTACCCATGACTATATGGCGCGTGGAGTTGATGGATGTATTGGTGTTTGGCGTGGAACTGCTGCAAATATTGGTGTGACACTTGTGGCCACTAAATAGGATGTCAGAAATGTGGTCGGAAAAAATCCTGACTGTGAGGGACCGGAGATAGTTTTCACGGCTTGTGAAATCAAATGGCCCTAAGCACTATGGGACTTAACATCTTAGCTCATCAGTCCCTTAGACTTAGAACTACTTAAACCTAACTAACCTAGGGACATCACACACATCCATGCCCGAGGCAGGATTCGAACCTGCGACCGTAGCAGCAGTGCGGTTCCGGATTGAAGCGCCTAGAACCGCTCGGCCACAGTGGCCGGCCGGCTTGTGAACCATAATTGCTTCCAAACCCGACAGGAAATGATACAGACAGGGAATGGAGACCCATCTCCACCTGTTGGCTAGAGAGCATTGCGAACGGGAGTGCGTAGATGAACATTTGGAGTCGGTCACCTCGCAAGAAACCGTTGGTGACACAATTACGTAAAGACCACAACATCAAATTTCATCGGGCTGGAAAAATATGTGGCTTGTTTTCTGAACACTCCGCCACCCTATTACGTCTCAACTGGCCTGCTAAGTCATCTGACTTTAGCCCCAGAGAAAATCTGTGGAGCATGTTGGAACAACGGGTAAAACGCCGACATCAGCATCCCCGCAATCTGGTGGAACTACAAGATCAAATCCTCAACGAGTGTCTTAACCTGGATGCGACATATCTGCACAACCCCGTGGACTCACTTCCTCATGGAATCCAGGCAATTATCAAGCCCAGGACCAGAATGAAAAGTATTAAATGATGCTTGTAATGATTTCTCTGGGGGCGACAAACTTCTGTATTCGGGGAGCTTATGTAGCACAGTTATTTGTTGCAAAATGGCTACTTCAGTGACTATGCAACATCACTGAACTAATTTGTAGGTTTCACATATGATTAGCCTATAACTCCTGGACTACTTTCGTGTTTGCTGAATGCTACATCAAAGCGTAATGACACGCCATCCAACTCTGCCATTCATTTCGTGCCACATATCAGGCACCACACGACATGAATGTAGGCTGTACAGCTAGCAATAAAAGAGTAGTCTTTTGCTAAAGAGACGAATCGATTTGAACTTTTGAGAAGTGATGGAATGAAAATCTCGTCTGACAAATACGTGGAAGAGAAACAGTTATTAAATGTCTGCATGTACAGACAAAGTGAAATCTGCGTAAGGTGAAATTCTTAAAAATGTGTGGCGCAGTGTAATATGGAGAAAGAGGACACCATTCCATAAAGACTGTTATCTACTTACTTAATGTGAGAGCTCAATTTTGAATTCTGAAAATCTGCCACCTGAGTATTAATGTCTCTTAAATAACGAATGAGCCGTATTTGCCTTGATATGTTAAATGTTACCCTTAATTTGTCAACACAGCCTACCACCGTGCATGACTTTCCTGACGATGGTTTTGTAACATAATTAAATCAGTGTTCAGTAGGTGTATAAGAATGGTGTTTAAGACAACAAATCTCTTTTTTTCACCGGTCATTAGTTGTTTCTACATTCGTGTGATGTGGTTCGTCTAATGCAACTAAGTTTTAACGCTGTTTTCATTGTACCATACGCGTTTAGCGTCTTTTTATTTGTGAAGCGTCTTCAGTGACCTTAAAAACATTTTTGTTTTTGTATGTAATGATTGTGCATTCTTTTTTTTAGTTGAGAAATAATTTTTTGTAGCACAAAAGAAAGACCCCCACATACACACATATATACACACACTCACACACGGCAAACAAAACTATATTAAACTACACACAGTCAGCATTACACAAACAAGACAATGCGTGACTGTTGGCAACACTACAGGCAAGAATCAAATTTAACCAAAAACATGGAACACAATCGGACATCCTAGATACGCAAACCACCTAACTGTATCTCCTGGACGGCACATATGCAGTAATAAGACCACAAATCGTATGTAGAAACAGACAGTAATTTAACTTCATGAAACTTGTGTTACAACAGAGTTATTTCTCACCTAGTAACACGAAAATGACAACGAATTGTAATGTAGAAACAAATATGTAATTTTTACATGTTGTTGTTGTTGTGGTCTTCAGTCTTGAGAATGGTTTGATGCGGCTCTCCGTGCTACTCTATCCTGTGCAAGCTTCTTCATCTCCCAGTACCTACTGCAACCTACATCCTTCTGAATCTGCTTAGTGTATTCATCTCTTGGTCTCCCTCTACGATTTTTACCCTCCACGCTGCCCTCCAATGCTAAATTTGTGATCCCTTGATGCCTCAAAACATGTCCTACCAACCGGTCCCTTCTTCTAGTCAAGTTGTGCCACAAACGTCTCTTCTCCCCAATCCTATTCAATACCTCCTCATTAGTTACGTGATCTACCCACCTTATCTTCAGCATTCTTCTGTAGCACCACATTTCGAAAGCTTCTATTCTCTTCTTGTCCAAACTAGTTATCGTCCATGTTTCACTTCCATACATGGCTACACTCCATACAAATACTTTCAGAAACGACTTCCTGACATTTAAATCTATACTCGATGTTAACAAATTTCTCATCTTCAGAAACGATTTCCTTGCCACTGCCAGTCTGCATTTTATATCCTCTCTACTTAGACGATCATCAGTTATTTTACTCCCTAAATAGCAAAACTCCTTTACTACTTTAAGTGTCTCATTTCCTAATCTAATTCCCTCAGCATCACCCGATTTAATTTGACTACATTCCATTATCCTCGTTTTGCTTTTGTTGATGTTCATCTTATACCCTCCTTTCAAGACACTGTCCATTCCGTTCAACTGCTCTTCCAAGTCCTTTGCTGTCTCTGACAGAATTACAATGTCATCGGCGAACCTCAAAGTTTTTACTTCTTCTCCATGAATTTTAATACCTACTCCGAATTTTTCTTTTGTTTCCTTTACTGCTTGCTCAATATACAGATTGAATAACATCGGGGAGAGGCTACAACCCTGTCTCACTCCTTTCCCAACCACTGCTTCCCTTTCATGCCCCTCGACTCTTATAACTGCCATCTGGTTTCTGTACAAATTGTAAATAGCCTTTCGCTCCCTGTATTTTACCCCTGCCACCTTCAGAATTTGAAAGAGAGTATTCCAGTTAACATTGTCAAAAGCTTTCTCTAAGTCTACAAATGCTAGAAACGTAGGTTTGCCTTTTCTTAATGTTTCTTCTAAGATAAGTCGTAGGGTTAGTATTGCCTCACGTGTTCCAACATTTCTACGGAATCCAAACTGATCTTCCCCGAGGTCCGCTTCTACCAGTTTTTCCATTCGTCTGTAAAGAATTCGCGTTAGTATTTTGCAGCTGTGACTTATTAAACTGATAGTTCTGTAATTGTCACATCTGTCAACACCTGCTTTCTTTGGGATTGGAATTATTATATTCTTCTTGAAGTCTGAGGGTATTTCGCCTGTCTCATACATATTGCTCACCAGATGGTAGAGTTTTGTCATGACTGGCTCTCCCAAGGCCATCAGTAGTTCTAATGGAATGTTGTCTACTCCCGGGGCCTTGTTTCGACTCAGGTCTTTCAGTGCTCTGTCAAACTCTTCACGCAGTATCTTATCTCCCGTTTCGTCTTCATCTACATCCTCTTCCATTTCCATAATATTGTCCTCAAGTACATCGCCCTTGTATAAACCCTCTATATACTCCTTCCACCTTTCTGCCTTCCCTTCTTTGCTTAGAACTGGGTTCCCATCTGAGCTCTTGATATTCATACAAGTGGTTCTATTCTCTCCAGAGGTCTCTTTAATTTTCCTGTAGGCAGTATCTATCTTACGCCTAGTGAGACAAGCCTCTACATCCTTACATTTGTCCTCTAGCCATCCCTACTTAGCCATTTTGCACGTCCTGTCGTTCTCAGTTGTGAGACGCTTGTATTCCTTTTTGCCTGCTTCATTTACTGCATTTTTGTATTTACTCCTTTCATCAATTAAATTCAATATTTCTTCTGTTACCCAAGGATTTCTATTAGCCCTCGTCTTTTTACCTACTTGATCGTCTGCTGCCTTCACTACTTCATCCCTCAGAGCTACCCATTCTTCTTCTACTGTATTTCTTTCCCCCATTTCTGTCAATTGTTCCCTTATGCTCTCCCTGAAACTCTGTACAACCTCTGGTTCTTTCAGTTTATCCAGGTCTCATCTCCTTAAATTTCCACCTTTTTGCAGTTTCTTCAGTTTCAATCTGCAGTTCATAACCAATAGATTGTGGTCAGAATCCACATCTGCCCCTGGAAATGTTTTACAATTTAAAACCTGGTTCCTAAATCTCTGTCTTACTATTATATAATCAATCTGATACCTTTTAGTATCTCCAGGATTCTTCCAGGTATACAACCTTCTTTTATGATTCTTGAACCAAGTGTTAGCTATGATTAAGATGTGCTCTGTGCAAAATTCTACAAGGCGGCTTCCTCTTTCATTTCTTCCCCCCAATCCATATTCACCTACTATGTTTCCTTCTCTCCCTTTTCCTACTGACGAATTCGAGTCACCCACGACATAACGCAATTTATCAGCATTGGTTAACTCACTGCTGATTGTTGTGACCTCTTTTCACTAGTTTTCACGGCCCAAGCCTCGCACCCGTACAATAACACAGCAAAGAAGCAACAACTTCAACAAGCGCATCCTCGTTATTTTGAATATTACCCAATTCTGTTACATCTTAGTGAGTTTCACTTTTGCGGCTCGGCCAAGGACGATTTTCCATTTTATTTCTTCATCACGCTTTCCTGTATCGTTGATCAGAGATCCTAGAGATACATGATCATTCACTACGTCCAGATCCTGTAAGTATCCTGTAGGCTTCATTTAATTAAGCGTTGGCGGGGTCTGGTAAATTCTCTAAGACTTCCTGTAATTACGGCGGTATCATGTACAAAGCGTAGATTGTTGGTTTTCCTGGGCTGACTGAAATTCCACCATGCCATTTATTCAGTGGTCCCTTGATGATGTACGCTGCATAGATGATACAGAACTGAGGTAACAGTATACAACATTGTCTGACTTCAACTGCCATATCGAAAAACTCCGAGGAGTCACCATCCACCTTCGTGACTGCGATATGACGATTATAGAGACCTTTTAGTAATGATGCTAGGTGTTTCGGAGACCAAACCCATTGAGCACATGCCACAACTGGCCCCACACGACCCAATCAATAGTCTTTTTTATAATCTGAGCAGAATAAAACGGTCTTTGATTTAATTGCATTCTATCAACCATAGCCCAAGAATAAAATATTATTGAGACGAAAGAAATTTTATAAATTTCGTAACGTCTTGATTTATAACAACAGTTCATTTACCGCTTGTTACAAGGGGACGAATCTGGAAAATAAAATTTCCTTTCTTCTTAAGGATCAGTAAGTTATTTTCCACGAATTTATCTTCTGTTTCCAGTACACTTCGATGGAAAATTCTCATGTTTGCATGTTTATTGAAACTACCGAGAGAGATTATTTTTGTTCAATATTCAGTGACTGTTATGGATGATTTCAGGTTGTTAATTGTTTGATAGATCTTTGTACCCACCCAGTAACGTCACGTTCCTTCAAGAATCCATTTTTATTGAATTGGGGAGAAGAGGAGTTTGTGACACAACTTGACAAGAAAAAGGGACCGGTTGGTAGGACATGTTCTGAGGCATCAAGGGATCACAAATTTAGCATTGGAGGGCAGCGTGGAGGGTAAAAATCGTAGAGGGAGACCAAGAGATGAATACACTAATTAGATTCAGAAGGATGTAGGTTGCAGTAAGTACTGGGAGATGAAGAAGCTTGCACAGGACATAGTAGCATGGAGAGCTGCATCAAACCAGTCTCAGGACTGAAGACAACGACAACAACATACCTCTGCCGAACGTGAGAAGTACAATATATTGACAAAAGTCTCCCTTCGGGTCATCTAGATACGTATCCAAGGGTATATACGGGATTAGGTTCAAAGCCACACTCATGTTTTCTGTCGGAGTGCGTCGACACAGAGTACTGAATGCGTTCTTGACGTAGTACACCACTGCAGCAACCACATGCCCAGTGTTGCAGGGAGTGACATTCCACAGGTTATAGTCTACGCCCACATTACAGAGTCTCACGACACAGATCGCTGTCATCCACAATAATGTAAGCAAAATTTCGAATGAAACTGCTATAGTTTCGAACGGCATGCGTAGCTATGACGTTTTTGTAAAATAAATTGCGAAAGCGTTCAGAGTACGATAATGGTAATCTTATACAGGGTGGTCCATCGATAGTGACCGGGCCAAATATCTCACTAAATAAGCAGCAAACGAAAAAACTACAACGAACGAAACTCGTCTACCTTGAAGGGGGGAACCAGATGGCTCTATGGTTGTCCCACTAGAAGGCGCTGCCATAGGTCAAACGAATATCAACTGAGGTTTTTTAAACAGGAACCTCCATTTTTATTACATACTCTTGTAGTACGTAAAGAAATATGAATGTTTTAGTTGGACCTCTTTTTCGCTTTGTGATAGATGGCGCTGTAATAGTCACAAACGTGTAAGTACGTGTTATCACGTAACATCCCGCCAGTGCGAGCGGTATTTGCTTCCTGATACAATACCCGTGTTAAAATGGACCGTTTACCAGTTGCGGAAAAGGTCGATATCGTGTTGATGTATAGCTACTGTGGTCAAAATGCGCAACGGGCGTGTGCTATGTATGCTGCTCGGCATCCTGGACGACATCATCCAAGTGTCCGGACCGTTCGCCAGATAGTTGCGTTATTTAAGGTAACTGGAAGTGTTCAGCCACATGTGAAACGTCAACCACGACCTGCATCAAATGATGATGTCCAAGTAGATGTTTAGTTGCTGTCGCGGCTAATCCGCACATCAGTAGCAGACAAATTGCGCGACAATCGGGAATCTCAAAAACGTCGGTGTTGAGAATGCTACATCAACATCGACTGCACCCGTACCATATTTCTATGCACCAGGAATTGCATGGCGACGACTTTGAACGTCGAGTACAGTTCTGCCACTGGGCACAAGAGAAATTACGGGACGATGACAGATTTTTTGCACGTGTTCAATTTAGTGACGAAGTGTCATCCACCAACAGCGGTACCGTAAACCGGCATAATATGCACTACTGGGCAACGGAAAATCCACGATGACTGCGACAAGTGGAACATAAGAGACCTTGGCGGGTTAATGTATGGTGCGGCATTGTGGGAGGCAGGATAATTGGCCCCCGTTTTATCGATGACAATCTAAATGGTGCAATGTATGCTGAATTCCTACGTAATGTTCTACCGATGTTACTACAAGATGTTTCACTGCATGACAGAATGGCGATGTACTTCCAACATGATGGATGTCCGGCACATTGCTCGCGTGTGGTTGAAGCGGTATTGCACAGCATATTTCATGACAGGTGCATTGGTCGTCGTAGCACCATACCATGGCCCGCACGTTCACCGGATCTGACGTTCCTGGATTTCTTTCTGTGGGGAAAGTTGAAGTATATTTGCTATCGTGGTCCACCGACAACGCCTAACAGCATGAATGTGCGAACATTACGGAAGGCGAACTACTCGCTGTTGAGAGGAATGTTGTTACACGTATTGCCAAATGCACTGAGGTTGACGGACATCATTTAGAGCATTTATTGCATTAATGTGGTATTTACAGGTAATCACGCTGTAACAGCATGCGTTCTCAGAAATAATAAGTTCACAAAGGCACATTTATCACATTGGAATAACCGAAATAAAATGTTCAAACGTACCTACTTTCTGTATTTTAATTTAAAATACCTACCTGTTACCAACTGTTCGTCTAAAATTGTGAGCGATATGTTTGTGACTATTACAGCGCCATCTATCACAAAGCGAAAAAAGTGGTCCAACTAAAACATTCATATTTATTTACGTACTACATGAGTATGTAATAAAAATGTGGGTTCCTATTTAAAAAAACGAATCTGATATCCGTTTGACCTATGGCAGCGCCATTTAGCGGGCCAGTCATACCGCCATCAGGTTTCCCCTTTAAAGTTAGACAAGTTTCGTTCTTTGCCGTTTTTTCGTTGACGCTTATTTCGTGAGATATTTGGCCCGGTCACGATCAGTGGAGCACCCTGTATATAAAAAGTAGGCAGCTGAGAGAAAATATATAGTATTGTTTCAACTGACAGTAGAGCAGTTGTTACTCAGACAGGAAATATTGCTATTCTCAAGAGGTAGCGGTGAATTATTGCGTTAGCAGAAAGGCCGGTAGTTACCCATTAAGGGAGACTGAGAGTAATAGTTTCGATTTAACATCTGTTGGTTCTTTGTTTTCTTTACGTCATGGACTACGACTAACAATCGCTTTGAAAAATTAAAAAGGAGTCAGCAAATGATCTAAGGGCGTATAATATTTCTTGGAAGCCAGCTAACAATCTTTTCAAATTTTGGAAGCACATTATAACTAAGGATCTATGTAGAAGGATGGTGGTCTATAACTGCTTTGAAACCACATGCAAATGCAGCTGAAGAGAGGAACAGCAGAAATGAAATCGATGTCAATATAAGAAAAAACGAGCCCTCGTATGTATACTGATCATCCAGGACATTATGACCACCTACCTAATAACCTCTGGCAGGGATAGCGGCGGCGACTCGTCGTGGCAAGGAAGCAATGAGGCCTTGATAGGTCGCTGGAGGGAGTTGGCACTACATCTGCACAAACATGTCACCTAATTCCCGTAAATTCCGGGGAGAGGGCGATGAGCTTTGACGCCACGTTCAGTCACGTGTCAGATGTATTCGATCGAGTTCAGATCTGACGAGCTGGGGGGGGGGGGGGGGGCACATCTTCTGGATCTCGCCACTATGTTTTATTTATTTATGCATTTATTTTACCTGCCAAGATTAGGGCCTTCAGGCCCTCTCTTACACCTAACCAGGCATACTCAGATTCAATAAATTTCAGTTTCTACAGAACATTAATGACATATAACATGTTATACAGTATTAATGTTAAAGAAAAAAATAGAGATTATAAAAGTAGTACAATGATAATTATAACAATCAAAAATAATTATAACAATCAAGAATAATAATAATAATAGTAATGACTATGTATATGAAAGTAAACATATTTTTCTTTTATGAATGTCAGTCCTATTGCTAGTTGGGAATTTACTCGTTATATTCTTGCAGCTTGTGAGTTATTCTCATCAAGCAGAGACATAAGACGATAGAATGGGGTGAAAGAGATATAGAAGAGGTAGATAGGTTAGAGGAAGAGAAATAGAATGGTAACATTCGAAGCTATGATGGAGAGGAGAAAGAAAAAGGTGAGAGGGGCACAACAATGGTGGCTATACCGTCCCTAATATGTTAGTCTTGAGTTCCCTCTTGAATGTTGAGTGGTTCTGGATAAGACGCAAATCACAGGGGAGCGCGTTCCATAGTCGTATGACTGAGATGGAGAATGACACGGAGAAAGATTTCGTGTTATGTAAAGGTACAGCCAAGATGCTAGACGTATCCGATCTGGTATTGCGGTTGTGGAATGATGATAGGTGTTTAATGTGAGAAGATAAGTATTGGGGGCACCAGTGGCTAAGAAATCGATGAAATAAGCACATCGTGTGGAGATCGCGTGCCTTATGTGGGCGTATCCAACCTAGCTGGGAGTATGAAGGACTGATATGATCATACAACCGTATATTGCATACGTATCTAACGCAAGCATTCATCACTAACTCGAGGCATCTCGAATTTTCATTATTTGTGCCGTGTTGAACTACATCGCAGTAGTAAAGGTTAGGCAAGACTAGTGTTTGGACTAATTTTTGTTTAACATGGGTTGGAAATATTTTTCTAAATTTTTGAATTGCATGTAGGGAGGAGAGCGATTTCCGGCAAGCTGTGACTGTTTGTTCTTCCCAGTATAGGTGTTCATCCAAGATTATTCCAAGGTCTTTTACTGTTTTTTAGTATGTTAGTTGGGTACCATTGGGGAGTATTTGAGGGACTGTTTCGCGAAAGTACCGACTGATTAACTTTGGATGAGATATAAGTATGATCTGGGATTTCTTGGGGTTTAGTTTCAGACCTAGGTTCTGTGCCCATCGAGAAACAGAGCAAAGATCTGCGTTCATACTCGCTACTGCGTCAGCAATGTTCTTGGGGCTTGCACTTGCGTACAGTTGGATGTCGTCGGCATATAGATGGTAGTTGCAGGAGTGAATCACTGAAGAAATATCATTAATGTGAGAAGAGTAATGGACCAAGGACGGAGCCTTGGGGAACTCCAGAGCGCACGTTTTTCCATGATGACTTTTCCGACCCACAAATGACTTGTTGACCTCTGTTTTTGAGGTAGCTGTCGAACCAGTGTATCGCGCTGTTTGAGAAATTCAGTTGCTTCATTTTAATTAGTAATATATCAAAATCAACTGTAGCAAAAGCCTTGCTAAAGTCAAGCAGTGTTAGGATGGTAGCTTCACGTCTGTCCTCAAACCACACCACTATTCTCCTGACCTTCTGTAATGGGACATTATCTTGTTGAAAAATGCCACTGCCGTTGGGAAACGTGATAGTCATGAACGGGTGCAAGTGGTCTGCAACCTGTTTACGATACTTCTTGGTCATCTTGGTGCCTTTCAAGTGTTCCACAACACCCGCTGATGCCCACGTGAATGTTCCCCAGAGCATAATTGTGCAGCCGCCAACTTGTCTCCGTTCGGAGGTACTGGTGTCAAGGAGCTGTTCCCCTGGAAGACGACGTATTCGCACCCTCCCATCTGCATGGTGAAGAAGATATCGGGATTCATTAGACCATGCAATGCAATCTCACTGCACCAACGTCCAGTGCTGATGGTCACGTGCCTATTTCAGTCGTAGTTGCTGACGTCATAGTGTTAACACTGGCACATGCATGGCTCGTCGGCTGCGGAGGCGCATTATTAGGAATGTTCGGTGCGCTGTGTGTTCATACCCACTTGTACTCTTCCCAGAGTTAAAGTCTGTTGTTAATTCCGCCACAGTTCGCCGCCTATCCTGTTTTACCAGTCTGCCCAGCCTCCGACCCCCGACATCTGTAACGAGGGATGGCCGCCCATCCACATGAAATCTGCACGTGGTTTCACCTTGGTTTCGCCAAGTGCTGAAGATACGCACCACAGCACTCCTCGAACATCCGACAAGTCGTTCAGTTTCCGAAATGCTCGTGCCAAACTCCCGGGCCATCACGGTCTACCCACTGTCACACGCAGATAGATCGCATGCGTTTCCCATTCTACACGCGGACAGCTCGATCTCGCTCACTGATACTACATGCACCGTGCTTGTGTCTAACACTCATTCCTCGCCAAGTGACGGTATTATCATCTGGATGGGATATATCGATGGTAGGTTACCGGTCATAAAGTTCTGGCCGATCAGAATATACAGGGTGGTCAGAAAATGTGTGAAATGCTTGTAGGGATGTTACAGTGCAGGTTGCACTGAGACATAAATGTTAAGAAAAAAATTCCATACGTTGCTCCGTTTTCGACTTATTTAGCGCAGAATTTAGCCAATCTGGACGTCGCGCGCTCGCACTCAAGCGGCTTGCCAGGAGCGGTGTTGCCCAACGAGTGCTTTGCCTCGTTAGCTGAAACTTGAATTTGCGTGCGCGACGATCTGATTGGCTAACTTCAATGCTAAATAACCCGGAAACGGCGCAACGTATCTCATTTTTTTCTTAACATTTATGTCTCAGTACAACCTGCCCTACAACATCACGACAAGCGTTTCAGACATTTTCTGACCACCCTGTATATAGGTGACTTTTCACGGCCTGCGTGTGGAATACAGCGTTGTTATGGCCAGGAATGATGAACTGGCGTCTCAGAGAGCTCACCCAACGTTCAAACGATAAGGAACCATAAGTCTTATAAAATGGAATTGTTTCTTTTTGTGAAGGACCATTCCTTCGCATCTAGTCGTTTATGAGTTATGCGCATGAATTGCACGTAGGACTCTATTTCACCGTCGACACACAATCAAACACACCTTTAGTTTTGTTAAGAGCCTATCGAATACATTTACAATGGATGTTCAAACAGCCCACAATAATTAAAACTATTTGTCGGACCGCACTCGAATCTACGAACTTTATCTTTCGTGGGCAAGTATTCTACTACCTTTATTTGTTTCTAGTCGTTCTATCTGTTTCTTCGTCAGTTTTCAAATGGCTCTGAGCACTACGGGACTTAACATCTGTGGTCAACTGTCACCTAGAACTTAGAACTACTTAAACCTAACTAACCTAAGGACATCACACACATCCATGCCCGAGGCAGGATTCGAACCTGCGACCGTAGCAGTCGCACGGTTCCGCACTGCGCGCCTAGAACCGCGAGACCACCGCGGCCGGCGTCAGTTTTCGTCCACATTACAGCGCGGATGTCGCTATACACCTATGAAATTCCATCGCTGAAATATGCGGATTTCATTACAGGTTATTGACTGAACATACTGAGCTACTGTGCCGGCAGTCCAATGGCTACTGGAGCGCGACTCACGAACTGTCCTCACAAGAAACATGTCTAAGTTGAAGCTTTGATCCAAATTCAGTCTGTACCCTAGGATACGTAGGGCGGTGTCCAGTGGGGAAACTTTCATCTCCATAGTGTGTTCGAAATATAGGACATGAGGTATTGGCGGAAATGAAATCGTGAGGACGGGTCATGAGTCGTGCTCTGGTGGCACATTTGGTAGAACTGCAGACTGAAAATTTCATTCCGGCGTATACTGGGCCCGAAAATCGCGGCTGTAATGAGCGAGCAATATTGAAGAATATGGCAAGACTCTGTTTCGTGTCATGGGAAGTACCTCTGACTGGGACAATCAGTCCACCTACGAGTGATGACGCTGTAGGCATGACGGAAAGGAAAAGCGCCACGGGGCGTTGCACCCGCCAACCTCACACACCACTCAACAAGTGCTGTCGAACGTATCTAATGCAGCGGAGCTCATGCGTCAATAGTGAAAGGTGCTTGTGCTCCATAATGCTGGAACGAGAAGTTTTTGTGTATATCGAGAGGTACAGTTACAAGCAGTACAGTTACTTGAAGTATGACATGCAGAATCCGATGACAGGCTGCTCTAACTACTGTGTAACTCTTTGTCGTACTGTCCACAACTTCAAAGAAATTCACTCACACACCGTCATTCCTCGTTCCTTCATTACCCAGCTTCATTACATATTGACTAATCCTTGCTAAAGCCTTAAATTTCGTCGTTAATACATTGTGATGTGCGTCTCTATCTACTACTGTCTCACTGTGATGTAATACAGTTGGTACCTCTAATTGAATTTAGATGTTTTCCAGCTATACCTTGTGGTTTTTGAACAGTGTGTTAACTGATACTAGCTGAAATTTGTTTTCCAGAAATCGAGGCTCTCTACTTTTCTCATTCGTACTACCGAGTCCGTAGTCTCTGACTTAGTTCCTTCCGATAATACAGCGGTCCAAATCACAACGACTGTTACGTTTTCTGTTAGTTTCCAGAAGGCCTTCAGATATTCTTTTCATCTTGTCATCACCTGTTTGTGACATCGGCATCTATAACTCAACTGTAGCTGTTGGAATCGGCTTGATTTCGCTTTTGATAAGAATGATCCTATTGCTAACCTGTTCACAGTTATTCTTTGGCGACCGTCCTATTCAAAATGAATGCTACTCCATTTATACTGTTTTCTGATACCAATATCTTCTTCTCTTCACTGAAACCTACTGCATCTAGATTCAACCTTCGCGTTTCCCTTTTCAGATCGTCTAGGTTCCCTACCACTTCATATTTCTCATTTCCCACTTTCCGATTCGTAGAATGTTAACTTTTTGTGATTTTTGCAATCAATTAATGTATCTCGTAATGTCAGGCAGATAACCATTCTGAGGTTTTGTTTAACTCATATCGTTGTGCTGAAGGTAACTATATTTGAATTGTTGATTATCATATATTTTGAAACAAAGAGAAATACAGCCTCCTTCTTGTCATTCTCTTTTCTCATGTCTTGTAGAATGTAAGCACGTCATTTTTTCTTTTTTGCTTTCTGTAGTATTGTCATTAAATGTAGAAGTAATTAACCTGAGCTAAGTTTTTAATTGTTAGAAAACGCACCGCCGTCCTTTACTAATAATTTGTAAAGCTTCTTTTTAGGTTTCACTTTGTAATAACGTGTGGAAACGAACGATTTTGTGATGTGTCGTTTGCACGCCATCAGCGCCATTGCTTGCACATTCGCGTTTGACACAAGTGGAACGTTGGAATAGAAATTCCTTGGCACGAAGTCCGATTACTGTTTTTATTTGTGTAATGCACATTAATATGTTGCATTATACATCATATTATGACACTCAGCCGTCACGAAGTTTTTCTGGTCCCCAGTAACGACTCTGCACATGACTACAGTGGAAAGAATGATGCCAGCAAGTAAACGAGCCATGTGGGCCAAGCAGGAGGTTTAATTTTAATGGCAATTTAAACCTATTATTGTATGTGTTTCTTTGTTGTACTCCTGCTGTGGTCACTGTGCTGTATCTCACTTCCGAACAATTAGCCTTCGGAAGAATTAAAAAAGTATTTCATTTCATCCATTCTTTTTTAGTGGGATGCATTACAGTTTTATTTTTATTTAATTTTCTATGTGGGCGTAAGCAGTGCCGACAAAACGAAAATAGAAGATTTGGAAATGTGGTGCTGCCAAAGAAAATTAAAAATTTGTTAGACAGGATAAATAGTGAAGAGGTGCTGGAAGAACAGGAACAACCTTACTAACAGAAGAGACAGGTTCATAGGCATCACTGGATGGTTAACACCTTGGCCTACAATCACAGGTGAAATTCGTGGTATGGAAGTTGAACCATAAACAATAAGCAAGACCCTGCCTCATGGTACCACACGTAAAGATGATGTGCCTGGCACGTGGTATTAGTCGACCACAATATCATTGCACCTGGGAGTGTGGGCACTTCGGTCGACTTATCGTGAGTTAGCGTCTAATCGGGGTTGGTAGTATATGCACAAGTGACGTGAAAGCATTAACAGTGAGGTGTGTTCCCCTTCGGCACACCTCACTTGTTTACTGTAACATCATCGCGTGTTTCCGATACCAGCCAACTGCAATAATATCGTAGTTGAGTAGTACATCAGGCGGGACGAACCACAACAACACGAGTCGGGCTAGTAGTTCAACAGCTCTCGACAGTCTCGTACTTTAGTTACGTATATTCCTTTGTTACGTTCACATGTGTCGGTTATAACTCCCTAAAAGAATTGACTCATATACCTAACGGGTCAGAGAAAAGAAAATCTGTTATTGATGATAGCAGCGATAAATGTGTTTTTATTGTGTAAAGTGATTCGGTAGATCCTGCCGATATGATCGTAATGGTTGGGAACTGCGTTTTCTGTACGAAAACGGACAAGAAGATTAATTCCTGAAGATGACGAAGAGGGTATCAGTCAGCAACCGGAGAAGCAATGGATTTGGAAAGAAGAAAGTAACAAGACGAAATGTCATGTGACTAGGGTTTCCCGTCGGGTAGACCTTTCGCCGGGTGCAAGTCTTCGGCGACTTGCGCGTCAAAGGGGATGAAATGATGAAGATTTGGACAACCCAACACCCAGTCCATAAGTGGACAAAAATTTTCGCCCCAGCTGGGAATCGAACCCGAACATTCTGCGCGCGGACCACTTAGCTACCGGGGTCGGACAACAAACGAAGATCTAGCGGTATATACAGAGTTCTGACATAAGCGCATGAATTTTGGAACGGTTAAGTGGAAGTACAAGAGAGTCAGACTTGTTCGTATAATGCTGGACAATTTGTTCTGGGTGATAAATGTCACGGAAACGAAACAGTAACCAGGAGAAACAATAAAAAGTGAAAATACAAGAAAGAAAATTGACGAGTCATGGATCCCTGTCAATTGTACCGAAATTAAAATTTGCTTTGAATTATGCATAATATTTTGTAAGCCCTTGTCGCCAGTTATGTAAAGGCCTCGTCGCTACTGCTATGGAGGCCGAGCTGCCACTGTTGTTACGGTAGGTCAAGTTTGTGAGATCGTGGAACGGCTTCTCGTGCAACACACCTCTAAGACACTTTCCCCCTGCCACTATTACACAGCTATGCTCAGGGTCAGGTAACAGGATAGAACGAAGGTTCTACAACACTCCACCAAATTAGTAACAAAGCCACACAAATTAATTAAAAAGGTTTACTGAACTTTGTGAGTTGTTTAATGATTAAGTCTGCAACACTGCATAAAGGATAACACAAAAAAGGTCCTCAATGACTAAGCGCAAATTATCTTAGGTAAGCTTCACAGTACATAGAAAATGCAATTTACAACTATCTGCTCACATTCAAGAGTTCACTAAACGGCGTTCCCTGTGTAAATCAGGCTTGGGTGATGATCTATAACCAATGAGGTGAGAGCTGCACTTCTGTTTTCCGAGTAAGCTTCCGTCCGTTGTCGTCCGGTCACTGGCGCATTGTACTCGGCCGGTAAGTGGCATAGGCAAAGTCGATATCTTCAACCTCAGCAGCGCCCGTGGCGCAGTTGGAACTCGGGCAAGTGGCGAGTCACTATGGCGCTGGCACCAGTTCGCATCTTTGCGCCAGTGGTGCTTTTGCCCTGGCAGTGTCCTATTCGGACGACACAGCACAATGATAGTTTAAGTAAGAAAAAGTTAAGATGTGCTGGTCCAAAAGAGCCATCATAGAAACACATTCAGGAAAAATATGCTTCTGGATGGATTTTAGCAAATCACTAGGTTTTAAGATTTCGCAAATTACGGCATGAATAACCAAGATGGACAAAATGTTTTAAGTGGCATCTGTGGTAAACCGTTTTAATCAAACATTCAAAGAAGTATGTGTAATGGACGAGAGCGCCGCCATCGATGAATCATTCACGAAATTTAAGGGACGCATAGCTTACAAACAATTTAATCCTACGATGAGGGCGAGATCTACGGTAAAATTTTATAAACTATGCGAGTCAACATTGCTATTGCTACAATTTTAAAATATATTCAGTAAACCATAAAACAGCTCTTGTTTACAATGTATCTGAAACTGCTGTGATGGAGTTATCAAAGGACGGATTTTGTATATGGGTAATAGCTATACTTCGCCGAAACTGTTTGTAACTTTAGCTAAATCACTTTTGTTCAGTGATGAGTCGATCATATTTTCTTCTCAGATACTTTAAAATTATTGACTGCACCCAAACGTTGTTTATTATTTCACGATTCCTTACGTAGCTCCTACATGTCATACGACATTCATACGCACAGCTATTTAGCACAATGGCTTAATGCACGATTGACCTCCTTGTGTCCCATGGCCCAGATAATCAGGTGATAGCGGATAGACCTGTGGGTTAATCTAGTGACGGAGCGATTTGTGGAGGATAAAAATTATAGCGGGAGACGACGGCTTGGATATAGTAAGCAGCATAAAACGGGTGGAGGATGCAGCAGTTACGTAATCATGAAGATGAGACATACCTTTCGCCAGCAGTCTGAGTTTCCGTAGCATCAAGTGACGTCCCACTCGCTCCTCGGTAAAAATCTGTACACTAACAGTGATATGCAGCCATGAGACAAACAACGCAAGAAATAGCTCTGCAGATTTACTCAGAAACGTTTGCAGGATGACACGAATTAATCACCTACACTGTTAGTCTATCAAATATGTTTCAATAAGGATTACCAGCCTAGCCCTTGACACGCGAGACACGTTTAAGCTTTTCATAACTCCAAAGAACTGAAGCTGTCTATACATAGTAATATTTTGAGAGCTGACCACAGCACTGGAATAAGCTCACCTCTAACAGTTCTTACACTGCCTTCAAATGTCTCCTAGCAGCTTATACCAGTAAACTCTACAACAGTACAGTGAATACAACTCAGCGTCAGTAGATGAATGACACGCAAAAACATGCACTCAAATTTCTGTTTCCGCAGCTCGTGGTCTAGTGGCTAGAGCGTTGTTGCTGCCGGTTCACGGCGTCCCGGTTTCAATTCCCGGCCGGGTTGGGGATTTGCTCTGCCCAGGGACTGGGTGTTTGTATCGTCCTCATAATTTCATCATAAACATCATTCGTGTCAGTGGCTAGATTGGACTGTGAAAAATATCGGTATGTGTAAAAATTGTGACTCTGTACGGGTGCTGATGGCTGTGCAGTTGGGCGTCCCAGAAACCAAACGTCAAATTTCTGTAGAAATAAATGGAACTGAAAAGCTTAAACTGAACCTCACTAGGTTTGCTTCAGTCAGCCTTTAATCGGAGGATCACTCAGTAACTAGAGGGTAAAAACAATGCAGAGTACTGTCTAACATTCTGCGTGGTGTCTGTTTGTTCTAAGTCGTGTCTCCCTACCACTTTCGTGCGACGACGCTCTGAGCGTGTTTTTTAGGGAATTGACTAGTTTGAACCCGGGACCTGTTGCTGGTAAGGAGAGGCCAGACCACACATGACATGTAGAGTTCAGAAGAGTTCAGTGAGACTAGCGATGATGTAATCAAATACTTAATGATTTCAGCGTCAGCTCCACTGCACTCCCTGTAAAAGAATCTTAATACTAACTAAATTTAGTGGAAGGGGTTCAAGGCTTTCCTATTCTTAGTTAGCTGGTAAAATAACGTCGAAAAAGCAGTTAAGTTTACCACTGGAAATTTTATTCTACTCACAAAACATTGTTTATAAATTGCACTATTGATAAAAGGAAATATTTTAATACAGGATGATAAAAACCAACTTTGTTCGACAAAAATGTGAACGAATATTCCCTGACTGGGTTTCCAAGTTCTACAATGGATCGAAGGATGGCCTATGCCATATCACATCTATAATCTAAGTTTAAATTAATTTTCACAAAAGAGAAAACTATCAAAATGGTCTACAGTCACCCTCAATTATCTTTAATTACTTATTTAATTAGTCGTAAATTACAGTGGCTGATGTGGCTTCTCAATAATTATATAACAGAAAAATCATCGCGTTTCAGATTTTAACTGAATGTGAATACCATGAGCTTTAATTGACGATCGACCCTAGTATTACGCAAAAAGTGAGTGTAACAGATGAGACTTCTGCAGTTCTGAGTGAAGCTTTATGCGCTGTTATGCGGCATTGCATACGTTCATTACCTTGTCGTTGGTTAGGCAGCGTCAGGGGGCGGCGGGCGGCGCAGCTCCATACAGCTCGCCATCTCGGAAGCAACTCTCTTCTAGCTTCTCCTTACTACAATTTGCCGAAGTTGGTTAAAAAAAAAACTATCTGGCTGTGTTTTCATCTGACCAATCAGGGTCTCAATGTTAACCTTAAGCTCCGCCTACAAAAATTCTGTCCATCCAATGAGAAATGTTATACTTTTCGTGGTGGGGCAATGTTTCTAACGATTGCAACGTAACAGAGACGCGAAAAAGTCTCACGCTAAAACTTGCAGCTGATGTGGCCCATTTAGTGTTATCGTAAGATCTATACTGTTCTTCTGGAGGGTTCTATCTTTTAACATGGGCTGGGGGGTGGTCCTGGCGGTTGGCTGGCGACGTGGGTGTCCGTACTTTATCATAGGGCCTTCTAGCTTAACACGGTTCTGCTCTCAGCTTCTGTTCTCGTTTCTCCCCTCGGAACTGCGTCTGTCTCACGGTGGGAAGGTATGACATGCATTTAGGCACTCTTGTGTTAGTCTGTGGTATTGCATTTGCTCACTCGTTACCCATATTACTTTGGTTAATTTAATGTCACGATTTATTAGGAGCTATGTGACATACTGCTGGATTTCTTATCATGTCAGGGTTTTCATGGAAGATGTTGGATTTTCTTGACACCTTACAACTGTAGCAATATTTTATTAAAATAAACTGGGTTACAGAGACTGTATGTACTGAGCCCTTTGTTAGCTTCATAGCATTAGATTTAACGTGCTGCAGATCCTTCTTGTCTTCTCTATGCTTTCTGTGAGTGCTTGGAAATGCGAAGCTATCTGGATCTAGGACAGGCAGAAAGTAAATGCAATGAAAAAGACGGCCCTCTAACGTGGGTCCAGAAGGAGAGCCTCTGGTGTTATCTGCGTGAAAGTCGACACGCCAGTGTGCGTTTTACAACCGAGCCATGCCTTGCAGCCTAGCTGAAGCAAGGGAAGGGACTCCGCTAATCGGTGGCCGGTTATTTCTCACGTTCGGAACAGTACCTTCAGAAGATAACAATTTTAGGCTTTTCAAAACACAGCTTGCAGAAAAATGTTGGACCTAGCCTCAGGAGCAGCTTTTTACCTTCAGAAGACCTCTGATGCGAGGCTAGTTGCTGAGCGTGAAAATGTGAGATTAGTAAAAATGTTTGTGGTGTCACAGAGACGGAGCTTCTTGGAAGTCGAGTCGAAATGTCCTTGGGATTTTATCATGACGCGTTGTCCTGGGGGGGGGGGGGGGTCGGGCTTTTGTGCTTGAAGGACCTTGCCAGTAGCCGGCTCAGTATTCATATTCCGTGACTGGTGGGTACGTCCTGCTTGGTAGGGGGACACAGCAGGACATAAGATTCAACTAGGAAAATGATTTGGAGACGGCGGAGTGTGCGGATCTCCTGCACGGCGAAAAGTTGGTGGAGGGGCAAGTAGGTGGTGTGTTTTGTCCGCATCAGAACCAGTGCGCATCTTGGTATACATCTTAGGAGACAAGCGGGGTCCAGAGTAGGTGCTGATGGAAGGGAGACCCACATCTGCAACCCCAGAGGTACACTCACGATACCAATGTTCTGCACATCTGTTGATGAATACTTGAGGACAGTTAGCAGCACTGGCATCGTAGGGAAACTCTTGGTCTGCACTTGCTGAAGTCATTGTGATCACCTGCCTCAAGATCAGTATTGCTTTAGTGGTTGTATGAGTTTCTCAATATAATTGTCATTATACTCGTTTGGTTAAAAGTTTAAGAATAATTTTCAAAGGATCGGTTGAATAATAGGGGCATGTGTCTTGTTGGTTCAACTAACGCTAAAAATCGACGGCTCTATTGGTAGAATTTACATATGGAGATTGTGAAATCTATTCATATTACTTTATAGTCTGACGAGCATAATGGGTCTGTAATTGAATTGATTACTGTATTAATCTAAAGCTTCTTTCTATTAACCTAGTTCCATTCACAGCTAGTTTATTTGTTTGTAATTCTCCATCTTAGGATCCAGAAGTAAGGCCTTCAATTAACCCTGTTGTCCTTTCTATTGTGCATATTAATTATAGCTTGAGTCTTAAATGCTCTTAATTAATTTTCTGGGTGAGCATAATCATTTTTACATGCATGGAGTTTTGCGCCTCTACCTCCTGCTCGATTAAGCCCCCGTGCTCCGATACGTCTTCTCCTATTGAAGACTTGCACGCAAAATAAAAGGCAACTGTCTGCTGGAACAGTGGGTTCAGAATGCGCTCCTGACATTTATGGGCTCTGTATTTGAAAAATGGCTTTGCTGCTCACCAAGGATCTCTAACTCCGGAATCCATGGCCGTTGCTCTGGTAGTGACTGCGCCTGGTGCTGTGTGCCTTGCACACCGGAGTCAGCAAGTGAACTCTCGTATGTGATAGCCCCTTACATCACTGATTACAGAGGAATTGTCAGAAACCAGTGTTCGGACTGATGGCTTCAACAACACTCAAGCTATTGCCAGTTTCCATTTCTCTACATACCTCGAAGGCAGGTAACAAAAAACATTAATTATTCATGAGGCATTACAGCAGTCCATTTGCAACAAACCACGAAAATGCGGAATTAGCATAATTGCGTCGGCGGTCCAGCGCCACAGCTCTGCGGCGCTCCTCGGGCTTGTCAGGGGCAGACAATGCGGCTATAAAGCGGTCACATTAACGCGCGGACGTGCGGCGGCAAGGCGCGTCAGCTGCGCAGGACAGCGGCTGTCGTTACTTAGACGCGGCGCAGGCGCGGCACGGGCGTGCCGCGAGGGGAATGTAGATGCCGGCCACTGGCGGCTGTCGGCGGCGGGCGACGGACAAGTGTCGGCGGCCCTGATGAATGGCTGGCAGATGCCATCGAGCTAATGGCCGACACTCGAGCCCGTCACCGCCGCCTCCGTCGCTCGACGGCTCAATCGCCGCCGTCCTAATTGGGAAAAAGACCGCGTTCCATTGATGGGGCCAACCGCGTATAGTGAATGTCCAAAGCAGCAGAGGTCCACAGGGCACAGCACCTGCTCAGTGCTACCGGGCCAGATGTTCCTCATTCCTTTTTGTTGCTAAGCAAACTGCTGCGTGTATCGTAGCGTTGGAAAGTCTGTGGAGACAGCATTGAGATGCGCAGAGAAGAACTTTTGTCGCCAACGGAGTATTCCCCAAACATCACACGACTCTCATGGGTCGAAATGTTTGCACTTTAAGCTTCCAGCATACTTTGAATGGTATTAAATCGCTAGTACAGACAAATTGCATCCTAAACTACGGCGGTTTTTGTACATGCTTTCCACAGAAATCTTACCAATTTATGTTTCCATATCTGAATTTGCCTCAGAACTTGGAGGAGAGAAACCGAATTGTATTTTTGGTTGGCTGCAATTGCCACGGCTCAGATGTCGCGATTCTACCACACTACTGGCAATTAAAATTGCTACACCACGAAGATGACGTGCTACAGACGCAAAATTTAACCGACAGGAAGAAGATGCTGTGATATGCAAATGATTAGCTTTTCACACAAGATTGGCGCCGGTGGTGACATCTACAACGTGCTGACATGAGGAAAGTTTCCAACCGATTTCTAATACACGAACAGCAGTTGACCGGCGTTGCCTAGTGAAACGTTGTTGTGATGCCTCGTGTAAGGAGGAGAAATGCGTACCTTCACGTTTCCGATAATGCCTCGTGTGAGGAGGAAAAATGCGTACCATCACGTTTCCAACATCGATAATGGTCGGATTGTAGCTTATCGCGATTGTGGTTTATCGTATAGCGACATTCCTGCTCGCGTTGGTCGAGATCCAATGACTATTAGCAGAATATGGAATCGCTGGGTTCAGGAGGGTAATATGGAACGCCGTGCTGGATCCCAACGGCCTCGCATCACTAGTAGTCGAGATGACAGGCATCTTATCCGCATGGCTGTAACGGATCGTGCAGCCACGTCTCGATCCCTGAGTCAACAGATGGGGACGTTTGCAAGACAACAACCATCTGCACGAACAGTTCGACGACGTTTGCAGCAGCATGGACTATCTGCTCGGAGACCATGGTTCCGGTTACCCTTGACGCTGCATCACAGACAGGAGCGCCTGCGATTGTGTACTCAACGACGAACCTGGGTGCACGAATGGCAAAATGTCATTTTTTCGGATGATTCCAGATTCTGTTTACAGCATCATGATGGTCGTATCCATGTTTGGCAACATCGCGGTGAACTCACATTGGAAGCGTGTATTCGTCATCGCCATACTGGCGTATCACCTCGCATGATGGTATGGAGAGCCTTTGGTTACACGTCCCGGCCACCTCTTGTTCACATTGACGGCACTTTGAACAGTGGACGTTACATTTCAGATGTGTTACGACCCGTGGCTCTACCCTTCATTCGATCTCTGCGAAACCCTACATTTCAGAAGGATAATGCACGACCGCATGTTGCAGTCTTGTACGGGCCTTTCTGGATACAGAAAATGTTCGACTGCTGCAAAGGCCAGCACATTCTCCAGATCTCTCACCAATTGAAAACGTCTGGTCAATGGTGGCCGAGCAACTGATTCGTCACAATCCGACAGTCACTACTCTTGATGAACTGTGGTATCGCGTTGAAGCTGCATGGGAAGCTGTACCTGTACACGCCATCCAAGCTGTGTTTGTCTCAATGTCCAGGCGTATCAAGGCCGTTATTACGGCCAGAGGTGGTTGTTAAGGGTACTGATTTCTCAGGATCAATGCACCCAAATTGCATGTAAATATAATTACATGTCAGTTCTAGTGTAATATATTTGTCCAATGTTTATCATCTGCATTTCTTCTTGGTGTAACAATTTTAATGGCCAGTAATGTATATTTTTGTTATATTGTTTTCCATGTTTTGTGCTAAACTTTACCGTATTTTCGCGTGTTTGTTTCTATAAATTTATGTTGTCATCTCGAAATGGACGTCTAGTTCGCTAATTAGAAAGCATCCCAAAGACATTGAACTTTGGGGCTATGACATGCATCAAAACAGAATGATGGGAAAAAGTAGCGACACCGAAAAATAATTAATGTAAGAACTGAAATTTCTGGAACACATTTGTCCAGGTGGCACATTTAAGTGATCGGCATTGAAAGGTCGCAAGTTACTGTAAGCGTGAAATAAGCCGTTGCAAACGTGAAATGCTGGTGCATTAATAACCAGTGTAACCGCCAGAATGTTGAAAGCAAGCTTTCGAGCTGCATGCATTGTTTTTCAAGGGCGCCGGATGTCAGTTTATAGGATGGAGTTCCATGCCTGTTACACTTGGTTCGTCAATACAGGGACGGTTAATGCTGTTTGTGGAGGGCGCTGGTGTTGTCCTCCGATGATGTTGCATATGTGCTCGCCTGGAGACAGTTCTGGTGATCGAGCAGGCGAAGACAACATGTCGACACTCTGCAGGGCGTGTTGGATTACAACAGCGGTATGTGGCGAGCGACACCGTGTTGGAAAACACCCTATGGCTTGACGTACAAATTTGCAGTCGGGAAGCGTGGGATAGCAACGAAAGTGCTCCTGCTGTCATACGAAATTGCACTTCAGTCCATAACTCCCCCTGCAGGTCCATTGTGTCTAGCACATAGGTTGGTTGCACGTCCTCAACTGGCTTCCTTGTAAGCAAGAGATGCCCATCAATGGCACCAAGACAGGACCAGCTCTCATCAGGAAACACAATAGACTTCCACCCTGCCCTCCAATAAACTCTAGCTTGACACCATTGCAAATGACGGTAGTTTGCGGTCAATGGAATGCCCGTAGCAGGGCTCAGAGCTGCCCGTGAAGTAACCGATTTGATTCACATCGTTGTGTCACTGTGGTGCCAACTGCTGCTCAGATTGCTGCTCCAGACACAATACGGTGTGCCGGAGCCATACACCGAACAGTATGGTCTTCCCTCTCTGTAGTGCCACGTGGCCATCTGTAGCCCAGTCTGCTTCCGACCGTAGATTTTCATGACCACCGCTGTGAGTAATCATGTGTAGCGGCTACATTCCTGCCAATTCTTTTCTGCAGAAGAAACATCCAGCTTCTCGTAGTCCTGTTACACGACCTCGTTCAAACTCAGAGAGATGGTGATAATGGCTTCTTTGTCCCCTTAAAGGCATTCTTGACCAACATCATGTCGCCACATCCTGTCTGAAAGGTAACTAACGCTCACGACGTTACAGCGTATATATAAAGCAAACCTGACCTGCACACTCTTACTGGCTCTACACTCTCATGGGACTGCCGTGAGGCCGGCCGCTGTGGCCGAGCGGTTCTAGGCAGGCGCCTCAGTCCGGAACCGCGCTGCTGCTACAGTCGCAGGTTCGAATCCTGCCTCGGTCATGGATGTGTGTGATGTCCTCAAGTTAGCTAGGTTTAAGTAGTAGTCTAGGGGACTGGTGACCTCAGATGTTAAGTAAGAAATGAAACAGTTTAGAGAAACATATGACGCACCTCATTAGTTGCACATGATTTCGAACATCATTCAAAGGCGTGTCAGGTGTACCTCTAATTTATTTTATTTTATTTCATTTTTTGATGTTAGATAAATCATTACACAAAACATTTACCCGATTTTTATCAGTTCTATTGAACTTCGTGCTTGAGCCTAAGAAATGCAATTTGACAGCTAAATATCACACCAATGTAACTTTTTATGAGCAAAATAGCTGAACATTGAAAGGATGAACTTTTTGACACTTGGGTTACATGAGAGCTGTTCAGAATATTTACCCTCTAGTCTCTAATTAAATTTTTCTATCTTACCTTGACTGTTTTGTAGCAGTTAAATAGAGGGTGAGCATAAAGTCTCACCCTGATTACAAAAGTTTATAGCACAATAACCGTTTGACATAGTAAGTTACATTTGATGCCGTTACATAGGTTAGCATTACTAGTTTTTTTTAAGACCACTTAGGTTATTAAACCTCAAGTGTGCTCCCTTGGTAGCTCGGAGAATGTCGAGGCGGTATTCCAGTTCCCGCCAGGTGTTTCTTAGCATGTGTTCTGTCACACTACCCACAGCAGCTTGTATCCTAACACTCAGTTCGTCAACGTCAGCAACTGGTGTGATGAAGAATCTGTCCTTGATATAGCCCCAGAAAACAAATCAAGGGGTGTGATGTCTGGAGTTGGCCAGGGTGTTGGACTGTTCCTTCTAATCCACCGATCTGGACATTACTCCCCTCTCCAGAAATTACGCCCCTTGACTTTTTTTTCTGGGGCTGTACCAAGGACAGAGACTTCGTCACACCAGTTGCTGACATCGACGAACTGAAGGCTAGGATACAAGCTGCTGTGGGTACTGTGACAGAACACATGTTACGAAACACCTGGCGAGAACTGGAATACTGCCTCGACATTCTCCAAGCTACCAAGGGAGAAATCGTAGAGGTTTACTAACTTAAGTGGTCTTAACAAATAGTAACACTAACCTATGTAACGGCTTCAAATGTTAATTATTATGTCAAACGGATATTCTGTAATAAATCGTTGTAATCAGGGCAAGACTTAATGCTCACCCTGTTTTTCTTTTTTTTTTTTTTTTCTTCTTTTTTTTTTTTTTTTTTTTTTTTTTTTTTTTTTTTTTTTTTTTTTTTTTTTTTTGCAAAACTAGACCTCATGATGGTCAATTTATTTCGCATTTGATTTGCCAAACTCCCACGCTTCGTTTAGTATTAAAAATTCGGACAAAAATTCATTGTGTAGTTTTCCCTCAAATCACTAATTACGCTTTCCATAATTACCCTGAATATCTTTAAGCAGCAAATATATTTTTCCAAATTAGATTTAAGGCTGGTGAACTTTTACCCCAGTTGTTCATTTCCCACTCTTGGTTTGGCTAAGAAAATCCGGACAAAACTTCCCCTCAAATCACTAATTATTGCTTTCTTAATTACTCTGATCACTTTTAAGCAAACAAACCTTCTTTTTTTCCCGTTATGTAATTTATAGTGAGTCTTTTTTTTCGCTTCGCTCAAGCATTTGACTAATAATTTCTTGTCCAGCGTGTGGGACACCTTGGTAAGGATTTCAAAACTGATTTTGAAGAAAATCTCCGCACCAGCTGCATCTGGTGCCGACATTTTCTTCAAAATTTGAAAACACAGTAATAAGAAGGAAACGGGCCACAATGTCGTATATAAATTTTGTCTGCAGATGAACATTTTTCCAAGTGCGCACACATTGAATGAATTTTTTGGCAGCACATCCCACACAGCTAAATTTGTTTCGCACTAAACCATACAGTCATGTTAAATAACACTATAGATTTTTGCCTTCATTACACTGTGTGTCCGTCCATTGATCAAAGCCATCATTAATGAATCTTGATTTACATAAATATTTCATGAACTAATATCAACATACAGAAAGTCTCTTACTAATATGATAATTCTAATTGTGCCTTTGTGGAATTACCTAAGGAAACAATTCTCCCTCGTTTGACGAGTTTGGTGTTGCATCTGTAGCAGCAACAGTTCAGCACCACTGCTGTTGCTAACATATAAATGTGTGAAAACAGGGCAGTGGGTCAGTGTTAGCGCCAGCGGGCCTTGTGGTCTAGGGGTTAAGCGTGTCTCTGGAAACCGAGAAGTCGTGAGACCGAATCCTAGTCGAACCACGGAAATGTTCTGCTTTCCCTTAATTTAGCCTTCACTTCTCAATGATGTGAGGAATTGCCAGCAACGACACATGGTTCACCTTGCACATTAACTTGTAGGTCCCCTTTTCCCAGTTGGATATCTGTGTAAGGTTAAAAACGCACAAGTAGCCGAAGAGCCGTAGAATTGAAAGACATGCATTCGTTAACTGAGTGAGTAAAAAGTAGTTATTGTTAGCCTTAGCGCAAAATGCAAACAACACCATCATCCTAATGTCACGCGACCATTTCGGTTTGATGTTCAAGAAATGGGCAGCACGCTATGCTCATTGCAGAAATACACACATCAAAGAAGTTTTGCATCATCCCGGTTCCCGGAACACCTGAAGATAGACGTTGGCTGTGGATATTATATCACAGACACAGTCCCTTTGACTGTTCAGAGAGCCGGCCGGAGTGGACGAGCGGTTCTAGGCGCTGCAGTCTGGAACCGCACGACCGCTACGGTCGCAGGTTCGAATCCTGCCTCGGGCATGGATGTGTGTGATGTCCCTAGGTTAGTTAGGTTTAAGTAGTTCTAAGTTCTAGGGGGCTGATGACCTCGGAAGTTAAGTCCCATAGTGCTCAGAGCCATTTGAACCATTTTGAAAACTGTTCAGATATGACACTAAACCCACCCAAAGAGGTAAACAACCATGCATGAGCAACGCCTATTAGACGGAGGGGGTTCGACGACCAATCAGTTCCAGTCATTCCACCAGAAAGGAGGTACACGGCTCGTGTTGTCTGTAGTTCAACCATGCCTAGACGGTCAGTACCGCGGTTCGATCGCGCCCGCATTGTTACTGTGTGCCAGGAAAGGCTCTCACAAGGGAAGTGTGTAAGCGTCTCGGAGTAAACCAAATTGTGGTGTCACCGCCAGACACTACACTTGCTAGGTGGTAGCCTTTAAATCGGCCGTGGTCTGTTAGTATACGTCGGACCCGCGTGTCGCCACTATCAGTGATTGCAGACCGAGCGCCGCCACACGGCAGGTCTAGTCTAGAGAGACTCCCTAGCACTCGCTCCAGTTGTACAGTCGACTTTGCTAGCGATGCTTCACTGTATACATACGCTCTCATTTGCACAGACGACAGTTTAGCATAGCCTTCAGCTACGTCATTTGCTACGACCTAGCAAGGCGCCATATTCAGTTACTGTAATTACTTCAAGAATGTATTCTGAACAGATAATTTTGTGAATCATGTACCGTCAAGAACGACGTTCATCATTTATGGATTAAAGTTAAGTATCAAACTAATTACGTCCGCTTTCTGAATTCTCATTCCTTGTCATGTTCCAGACCTCTCGTCAGTATAGTTCTTCCCTACTCACGCCAGCCTGCGTGAGCTAAAACGCGTGCATTTTGGCCTCCACTTGTAACACGGTGTTGGCTCTTCTGCCAACACAAAACAAATCGATATTGTTCGGACATGGAGGAGATACAGGGAGACAGGAACTGTCGATGACAAGCCACGCTCAGGCCGCACAAGGGTTACTACTGCAGTGGATGACCGCTACCTACGGATTACGGCTCGGAGAAACCCTGACAAGAACGCCACTATGTTGAATAATGCTTTTCGTGCAGCCACAGGACGAAGGGTTACGACTCGAACTGTGCGCAATAGGCTGAATGATACGCAACTCCACTCCCGACGTTAATGGCGAGGTTCATCTTTACAACCACGACACTATGCAACGCGGTACAGATGGGCCCAACAACATGCCGAATGGACTGCTGAGGATTGGCATCACATTGTCTTTACCGATGAGTGTCGCATATGCCTTCAACCAGACAATCGTTAGAGACGTGTTTGGAGGCATCCTGGTCAGGCTGAACGCCTTAGACACACAGCCCAGCGGCCGCCGGGTGTGGCCGAGCGGTTCTAGGCACTACAGTCTGGGACCGCGCGACCGCTACGGTCGCAGGTTCGAATCCTGCCTCGGGCATGGATGTGTGTGATGTCATTAGGTTAGTTAGGTTTAAGTAGTTCTAAGTTCTAGGGGACTGATGACCTCAGATGTTAAGTCCCATAGTGCTCAGAGCCATTTGAACCATTTGAACCACACAGCCCAGCGAGTGCAGCAAGGTGAAGGTTCACTGCTGTTCTGGTGTGTCATTATGTGGGGCCGACGTACGCCGGTGGTGGTCATGGAAGGCGTCGTAACGGCTATACGATACGTGAATGCCATCCTCCGGCCGACAGTGTAACCATATCGGTAGCATACTGGCGAGGCATTCGTCTTCATGGTCGACAATTCGCGCCCCATCGTTCACATCTTGTGAATGACTTCCTTCAGGATATCGACATCGCTCGACTAGAGTGGCTAGCATGTTCTCCAGACATGAACCCTACCGAACATGCCTATGGTCGACTGAAAAGGGCTGCTTATGGACGACGTGACCCACCAACCACTCTGAGGGATTTACGCCGAATCGCCGTTGAGGAGTGGGACAATCTGGACCAACAGTGCCTTGATGAACTTGTGGATAGTAAGCCACGACGAATACAGGCATGCATCAATGCAAGAGGACGTGCTACTGGGTAGTAGAGGTACCGGTGTGTACAACAATCTGGACCATCACCTCTGACGGTCTCGCTGTATGGTGGCGGAAATTTCTGTACAGGTTCCAGAAATCTCGCAACCGATGTGTGTATTTGCGTCCAGTGGTATGTGTCAGATCCTCCTCCCTGCTTTTATTCGGTGTTGATATTCATAGGACCAGAGCATTGTCACATTAATTAATGGCCTCAAGCTTTGTGCATTAATTTGTGGGTTCACTGAGGGGAATCGAGCGCGAGAGTACAAAGGTTGTTACGCTTGGGGAAAGCGGATTTCAAATTCACGTCTGCACGTCTACATTCAAGTTTCTCCTGGTTTCCCCAAATCACTACAGTGATTTTGGAATGGTTACTACTATAAGGTCACTGTTCTCTGTTTACTAGCCTCCTATAACGATGTTCATGTCGACGCGATGTTGACATTTAAAATATTTTTCTTAATCGCTGTAGACGACACGCGATTTCGTCAGGCATCGCTGACCGATATCTTCTACTCATTACTTTTTATCAATTAATACATGCTCTAATTACAGTAAGAACCATTAAGCTATAGCAAAAATGGTTCAAAGGGCTCTGAGTGCTATGGGACTAAACACCTGAGGTCATCAGTCCCCTAGAACTTAGAACTACTTAAACCTAACTAACCTAAGGACATCACACACATCCATGCTCGAGGCAGGATTCTAACCTACGACCGTAGCAGTCGCGCGGTTCTGCACTGAGCGCCTAGAACCGCTCGGCCACTGCGGCCGGCAAGCTATAGCAGTTTACTGTAGACTGACCATCGTTTATTATTAAATATTGTTGATTTTGGCCACTCCCTACTCTCTGTTATCTGAATAATCCCTGAGTGTGTAATATACATTATTTAATACTGATCGAACATTCTTGAAACGATGCTGCAGCGTAATACTCGTATTGTATGTCATTATCCTTCGTCATTTCTAACAGTATTTTTCTGTGTTAACAACCATATGCCGAGAAAGTGAAGTTACTTCTTCTTCATTGGCCGGTACATCTTCTAACGCCACAGACGCCCTCAGTTGTCAAAATGCGTCACATTAACTGAAATGCTCTCTTACCCCTACTGTAATCTGTTCATCTCTGATTCTTCAGATGTTTGCCGGGGGCTGTGGGGCTGTGCTCTCAGTTTTCATTAAAGCTGCATACATGGTGTTCTCAGAGGCGACAACAACCTCTTGGCGTTCTTGCAGATAGCACTCGACTTTAAGTAGAATTCACTTTACTGAAACGATCTGTAACAATGCTACTTTCCTACATACATATCACGTGGATTTCTGGATCGTGCAAAATGTCCAAAGGCTCTTCAGTTCTAAGGCACTACTTCGATTCGGTTGCAACTGGAGAGGGACCTCAAAATTTACTCTAGTATATAGAGTGAATGCTGTATTTTATAGTATTCTACAAACGTGGTAGCCTCTGCGGCCACATGCTCTGCGAGTGGGTACTCAAAGGTGAAAGCAACGTGTGCGTGTGTGCGTCTTCCCCAGGCGCATCGACATGACAGCCCTTGTTCAGAGCGGTACAGCGTCTGGAAGCCGCACGTGCGTGGACGAAGAGTAAATCAAGTGGAGAGGAGGTGCACGCGAGATAAGCAAACACTGCACAGAATAAACAGTACGCATCCGGCTTTACACTCGATTACTACTGAATGACGGTCGCTTCTCAAAGGCCGCCAGGAGAACCGTCTTCAGCTTTCTCCCTCGACTAACACGGTTAACAGTTTAGGAATTTAACTCCGCATACACAACGAAATGTTGCGCAGTTCTAATAATATAAGCTGTTCAGAGACATTCTCCACTACGTATCCATTCGTAAACGGACGTGGGGATACATTTATGTGGAATAGGGAAACCTTAGAAACTAAATAAATGAAAACTATCTTTAGTGTGAAATAAAAACAAAACATTAATCTAAGTAAAGACAGAGTATTTGGCAGTTCACTTCTCCGAAATCAAAATCTACTGACGGGTAGCACGTTGATCCGTACCGTGAACTGTGGCATGCTTGGATCATCCTTGGCAAACTGTGAACAAAGCGGTCGACACGTTGCTACTCAAGCCTGTGCTACATTTCAGGGTGGCGCTCCCTAAGTGTCAATCTTGAAAGACGAGTCAGTAGCAGATACACTACTGGCCATTAAAATTGCTACGCCACGAAGATGACGTGCTACAGACACGAAATTTAACCGACAGGAAGAAGATGCTGTGATATGCAAATGATTAGCTTTTCAGAGAATTCACAGAAGGTTGGCGCCGGTAGCGACACCTACAACTTGCTGACATGAGGAAAGTTTCCAACCGATTTCTCATACACAAACAGTCCGCAGCTCGTGGTCGTGCGGTAACGTTCTCGCTTCCCGCGCCCTGGTTCTGGGGTTCGCTTCCCGGCGGGGTCGTGGATTTTCTCCGCCTCGTGATGACTGGGTGTTATGTGATGTCCTTAGGTTAGTTAGGTTTAAGTAGTTCTAAGTTCTAGGGGACTGATGACCATAGAAGTCCCATAGTGCTCAGAGCCATCTGAAACATCATACACAAACAGCAGTTGACCGGCGTTGTCTGGTGAAACGTTGTTGTGATGCCTCGTGTAAGGAAGAGAAATGCGTGCCATCACGTTTCCGACTTTGATAAAGGTCGGATTGTAGCCTATCGTGATTGCGGTTTATCGTATCGCGACAGTACTGCTCGCGTTGATCGAGATCCAATGACTGTTAGCAGAATATGGAATCGGTGGGTTGAGAAGGGTAATACGGAACGCCGTGCTGGATCCCAACGACCTCGTATCACTAGCAGTCGAGATGACAGGCATCTTATCCGCATCGCTGTAACGGATCGTGCAGCCACGTCTCGATCCCTGAGTCAACAGATGGGGACGTTTGCAAGACAACAACAATCTGCACGAACAGTTCGACGACGTTTGAAGCAGCATGGACTATCAGCTCGGAGACCATGGCTGCGGGTACCCCTGACGCTGCATCACAGACAGGAGCGCCTGCGATGGTGTACTCAACGACGAACCTGGGTGAACGGATGGCAAAATGTCATTTTTTCGGATGATTCCAGGTTCTGTTTACAGCATCATGATGGTCACATTCGTGTTTGGCGACATCGCGGTGAACGCACATGGGGAGCGTGTATTCGGCATCGCCATACTTGGGTATCACCCGGCGTGATGGCATGGGGTGCCATTGGTTACACGTCTCGGTCACCTCTTGTTCACATTGACGGCACTTTGAACAGTGGATGTTACTTTTCAGATGTGTTGCGACTCGTGGCTCTATCTTTCATTCGATCCCTGCGAAACCCTATATTTCAGCAGAATAATGCACGACCGCATGTTGCAGGTTCTGTACGGGCCTTTCTGGATACAGAAAATGTTCGACTGCTGCCCTGGCCAGCACATTCTCCAGATCTCTCACCAATTGAAAACTTCTGGTCAATGGCGTCCGAGCAACTGGCTCGTCACAATACGCCAGTCACTACTCTTGGTGAACTGTGGTATCGTGTTGAAGCTGCATGGGCAGCTGTACCTGTACACGCCATCCAAGCTCTGTTTGACTCAATGCCCAACGTATCAAGGCAATTATTAAGGCCAGAGGTGATTGTTCTGGGTACTGATTTCTCAGGATCTATGCACCCAAATTGCGTGAAAATGCAATCACATGTCAGTTCTAGTATAATACATTTGTCCAATGAATACCCGTTTATTATCTACATTTCTTCTTGGTGTAGCAATTTTAATGGCCAGTAGTGTATTTTGACGGTGGAATTGAACAGTAAGTTGGAGGAACCTGTTCTGTAACTGCACATTGCCCTTGATAGTGACGAGAGGCGCCCGTCATCCGAACACGATACTAGGCCAAAACACGACTGACCCTGTGTTCTTGCTGAAACCGTTGTCTGTATGCCTGACTACAACTGTCTGGCTTCAGATCAATCCTGCACTCGTTGACGAAGATGTCCGATGCCATTGATTCAAGTTTTATTCCAGGCGTTTCCTTCTCTACCTTTTTCGCACGCCACGAGAGTGGGAGGCTTATATTGTTGATCGTAATGGATGCCTAGAGGCCAGATAGATCTCGTGGACACAGTTGCTTGCTGCTCAATCAGCATTTTATCTGTATAATCTGTGTAAACATACATCAGCACAAACCTTTTCAGATGAGAATACCTCGAGGTTGCACCGAGACGTTCTCGTGTGAAATAGATAGAAATAGGCCATTATTAACCAAGATGCTGATAGACTGTATTACGCGTCCAAATACAGCATATCACTTCCCTCTACATAATACAAATTATTTTCACCATGCTCATTGTCCAACATTTTCTTTTTTTATTTTTCTTTGACATTTACATTATATAAATTATTTTCTCATCAACTAAGTAGTAACAAATTATATGGAACCATTTTAACAATTGTTAAGCATTCAATTCGCTGTAACCTCAGAGAAATCTTTATATATTATGTTCTTTATATTATAAAAAAGCATTAACAACTGTATACCAATAATATTGTAACAATGAGAAGTCTTTGCTAATAGATTCAGAAGCATCCGAACCACCTTACATTTCAAGGCGGTGGGTTACTTTGTACTGTTAATGAAATAAGTAAATAAATGTCCGGGTCGACACTGATCTCCTACTTACCTCCAATGCATTACACGCACTCTGTTCGGTTCTCCTCGCAGACAGCAGTCAGCAATTGGTGTTGCTGACTGCAAGTGATCACTACGATGCACATCTTCAATGCTTTTTGTCTCACGATAGCAGTTATGTATTCTAAGACCTAGCTGTGACATATCCCATTTCGGAGGGCTACTTTCCATGATGGCAGCACTCTCTGCTGTAAAGTGACAATGCACGCACCGACTAAGCTTGAAGTGATCCTTGGAAGAAGATTAACATACCAGATAGTGTGTGCAAAGGCGCATTGTTCCGAGAAAAAGAGCACTCTGCTGAAGTTCACCGAGAACGCAGCTTTCCTTTCACGTCCATTACCCTGTCAGCTGTACGAAGCAATTTCCTTTGGCGAAGAAAGTAAAGAGAAGAGAGTTCTGTGAGGAAAAAATACAAACTTTGGTAGCCAGTAGAGTGGCGACAAATTTTACTTTAGCAGTTTATTTCGAAGAGGAATTCTGATGTCTCAGTTTCCACTGCCCCAGGTTTTATTTGTACCTACATTGGGAATGACAGCAGATTCTTGACCGCCTACCAGAAACTAGTTAATCGCGTGATTGATAGCAGATAGAGAGAGCGTGAAAGGTAGGAAGTAATTATATTATTTGTCACGGTGAGAGATTGTTAATATATCGGATGAAATTTTGCTGTGTATGCCTGATAGCCGATGGCATATTTACTACAAATTCTACATTGATCAATGCTAGCGGTGTTCAGCAGAATGTCCGCTTCATATTCTTCCCCAAGATCCGAAAACATAGCATTTTTATGTTTGCAGTGATAGATGGTTTTTCTAATATCTTAAGGAGTATCAGTATATGGAGTAGTTGAGAATTTCCAAATCTATGTTATTTCAGGAGATTGTTTCCTCAATGATACGTCAACCATAAAGACATATGTAGCACCAATGGTAAAGCGTCACAATACTATTTTCTCTTATATCGGTCATTCTCCTTGATCCAATATCACAACTTCAGACGGATTGCTTTTCATTCACAACTGCAACAATGATTAGGACGAACCTGTTATCAGCCATTATTGACTAAAGCTGGAGTTCATGTGTATGTTGACTATTAGCTTATGGGAATACAGCAACAGTCGTAAAAGTATTAGGACGAAGATGAGAGAAATAGTTTCAATGTTTCATATATATTTTTTCCAGTTTATTGGCTTTCGGGACGTGCTCATTCTCCACCCTCAACAGTGAAATTTCAGTTACGACGATACGAACATAAGGACACCACAACAACCAGTCCCCGCTCGGAGAAAAATTTCTGACGCGGCCCGCAATCGCAATCGCAATCGGCCCCTTCGCTTAGCAACGCACAGCGCTGACCGCGCAGTTACCGAGGCAGACGTTTCGTACGTATGCAGTGTGTTTTGCAGGTGACTTTAGGCTTAAATAAAAATAAACGTTATGACGTACTATGAAAATCAGGAATGCGTCGAACTCAATAAACGTCAGCTTAACAGCACTTATATTTTCTTATGAAAATGAATAAAACAAAGCACAGCATCGTCAGAAGTAAGCATTACATTGTTACAAATATATTACGTTCCTCTCTGTTATTTGCTAATACTGCAAAGATTATTCATCGTACTGGAGTTTTAAAAGAAGTTTAATTGTTGAAAGAACAAAACGAGCTAGTGCCAAATAATATACATCAGTAATGAAACAATATTTCATTATAAGAGTTAAACATCTTCCTACAATTCTGGAAATGTCCGGAACTCCTGCTGCAGTATCTTCATATTGCATTTATTTACACAGCTGTAAAAAATATAGAATTCTCAATTTGAAGCTATGTGGATAGTTTTTGGTGAGGAAGGAAAAGAATGGCCAGTGACATAATATCAACTCGTTCTTCCTTTCCGCCACGGAAACTACTCTCTTTTAGTTATAAGTAAGTAACCGTAGCCAAATTGTTTCTCAAATGAGGAGCGAAACGGAAGTGCCATGTGAAAACAAGCAAGCAAGAACTTGGCATGCGCGAACACCATAATAGGTGGTCACATAACTTTGTCTACTGTACGAAGAGGAAGAAGGATAGGGCAACACCAAATAACGAAGAAAAACTGTCAGCAAATATAGCACGCCTCAGGTCAATGTGGTACAGCATTGCTGGCAGCGTTTCCAGGGAAATGTAAGACTGAAATCAGAAGGGTGCAGCTGCCAGGCTCTTATTTTGGCTACTTGAGACTGTCTGAAACTGTCACAGATCGACGGTACATGCCGTAAGAAAGTAAAACACTTCCATGTTTTCAAGGGATATTCCAAGACAACTTGAATCTGTTGACACTCGTGCATAGTGTCACTGGAATGAGCACACTGAATGATAAACTTCGTTTAGTTTCTTATAGTAATGTACACTAGAGGCAAGCAGTACAATGATACGAGAGACCCAAAGATCATTACGGTGTATTCCATCAGTACGTACTGCTTCGTCGTTTTCGAAGTTTAAAGCTCTGTTAATATGTTCGGTGACATGGAGCCACAACATCTGACTCCTTTTTCAATTCTGGATACTCCGTTATTCTCATGTAGTGTAATACACACTGAGGCATTGATGTATACATTCATCAGGTTACTAACAAACACTGACGAACAGAGACTTTATGATCACCTGCTTAATAGAGTGTTGGTCTAAATCTGGAAAGTTCCGCGTGACGTGGGTTCGATAACTTCTTGGTAGATTTCTGAAAGTATGTTGCAGCACATGTCTACGTAGAGGTAGCCCGTTTTTCGTAAATTGAGGGCCGATGGTTTAGGGAGAGGAGCAGAAGAACTACACGTCCGAAATGTGTTCCATTGGGTTCGAATCAGACGAATATGAAAGCCAAGACGTCGACGTCAGTTCACTACCATGGCCCTCAAAACACCGTAGCATGATTCTGGCTTGTGTTATACTGAAAAGTGCCATCGCCGTTGGGGAATGCGTCAAGCGTGAAGGGATGCAGGTGGTCTGCAACGGTGCTAGGGTACTCCAGAGTTGTTATGACGCCATAGATTGCTACAACAGATCCCGTGGAAGCACGTCTAAATGTCGCCCGTAAGCCCTTCGGGATGTATCCGTAAGGTGATACATTTTCCGATCAGTAGTTCGCCTGGATAACGGCGTATTAGGACATGAACGTAGACATTATATAATAAGAAACGTGGCTTTTTTGACCAAACAACACGCTCCCATTGATTAACCGCCGAATCTCAAGGATCCAGTGCCCACTGAAAAAGCAACTGACGACATGTTTGGTTCAACATCAGAACACGGAGGCGTCGTCTGCTGCGGAGTCCCGTGTTCAACAATGTGAGCTGAGAGGTGTGTTCTGAGACACTTGTGCCTGGACCTGCACTGTGCTCTGATGTCCGATCTGCCACGTATCACCGTCTATCCTGCTTTACAAAGCAGACTACCCTCCTTCCTCCACGTTCTGCTGGATGTCCAACGCCTTGCTGCCTACTCATAGTTACAATCTCCAACTACTTCCCAATGATGCTCACGAGAGTAGCACTTGAAAATCGGCGCCGGGGCAATAACCACATGACCTCTGTCGGTGTCGGTTCTGTTAGTAGAGTTTTCCAAATTTTTCGTTACAGTTTTATTTAGCAAAATAATAAAATATGCCACATCAGAACATAATCGTCTCTGAAAGGCAATATATTCTGCGAAAAGTATTGCAAAATCATCGAATCACCAGTACTATTCAAAAGGACAGCGAAACCAAAATGAAACGGACATGAAACCCACCAAATACATTAATATTTCGTCGAAAACAATAACAGCAATTTCAAAAAGAGATTATCCAGTTATTATATATGAAAAGGCTTGAAGAGTGCATAATTTTAAATATAAATTGAGAGAAAAGTTTTTTCAAAAGAGGCCTGCGATACTAGGATGATGAAATACGTAGTCAAATAGGAGATAAGAAACGTGCCTACTTACAAAGGTTGAATTCCACAGATGCTAAAGATTTGAGACTGGATTATAAAAGGAAATCAACCTTGGTCAAAAGGAAAGTCAGCAAGTTAATAACATTAGTTGAAAAAAAATTACGGATATTGAACATGATGTAAGAGGACCACAAGACAAAGCATACAAAATAATGTAACATTTATGAAAAGAAGATAAGGACAGTCTGAAATTCAACGCATCTGACTCTAACTTCTTACAGTACTGTAAAACACTCTGGACGGATGTGCAAGATAGTCAGATCGTTCTATCTGAACCAGATGGAAGTGTAGACTTAATAACGCTGGAGGAATCACAGAACGCAATAGCGTCTAGCAAGAATAGGAAAACTCCAGAATGTGACAAAATCAACATAGAACTGATAAAGTACGCACCAAACACTGCAAAGATAAGAATACTCGATTACATGAATGAGTGTTTTCAGAGTGGGTATGTACCTGATTAATGGTATACAGCCCAGATGTGGACAATTTATAAGAAAGGAAAGAGACATGGATGTCTGCAGTACAGAAGTATTAACCTTCTGAATTCATATTATAAATTGTATGCTAGGATTACAAGCCGGACGGTGTGGCCGAGCGGTTCTAGGCGCTACAGTCTGGAACCACGCGACCGCTACGGTCGCAGGTTTGAATCCTGCCTCGGGCGTGGATGTGTGTGATGTCCTTAGGTTAGTTACGTTTAAATGCCTCGGGCATGGATGTGTGTGATGTCCTTAGGTTAGTTAGGTTTAAGTAGTTCTAAGTTCTAGGGGACTGGTGACTTCAGATGTTAAGTCCCATAGTGCTCAGAGCCATTTGAACCATTTGATTACAAAAAAACAGCTACTGCCAATCGCTGAAACTGTTATATCTGATGCCCAACAAGACTTTCGGAAGGGCAGATTATGCTCAGACTGTATCTTCATCATGAGACAACCAACGGAAAAAAAACCATGAATTCTACTTACTAACATTTCTTGATTTCGGTGACTACGAAAAGGCATTTGAGAAAGTAAATCGAAACAAGCGGCGGGAAATTTTAAGAAGCGGATCCCGTCTCATCCTGTAAAAAATATACTGCGTTTATATATGAATAACAAAATACAAATAAAAATAGCATGCAACAAACTTAATACGGCTGAAATAAACGAAGGAGTTAAACAAGGATGTTTCTTCTCATACACTTTTATTAATCTGTATATCGACGATGTGGCCAAAACTTGAGTACAAACAGTGAAATATCTAAAATTATCAATGTGGATGTTAGTATACTACTGACTACCAAGTAGTAAATGTAAATGGCTTACAAGAGGTTGTCTTTAATTTAAATAAAATAACCAGAGAATAAAATATGAAAATCTTCATCACAAAGACAAAATCAGTGGCATTTTTAAGACATCAGCCCACGTGAGTTAAGACTGAAATTGACATGCAGATCATAGAGAAAGTTAATACAATTAAGTATTTAGGTTGCAGTATTACATTCAGGGCCGACAATGAAATACAAAATAGATTATGCCTATTTAAATATTTCTGTGGAACTTTACGCAGAGCACTGGGAAAGGAAGTCCACTGAGATAGTCTATTAAAATACTATATAAGGTTGTGGATGTACCAGTACCGCACTAACGAAGCGAAAACGGCACCTTTAAGAAGAAAGATGAAAAGAGAATAGAAGTGTGTGAAACGAATTTCCTTAGGTACATGGCAAGACATATTTCTATGCATAAAAAGAGAAATGACGGCATCCAGGCTGTACTGAATACAAAAAATATAACTGACGTAATAAAACAATATTAATTAAGATGCAAGGAACATGAAGGCCGTATACCAGATGCAAGGATCACTAAAGCCATAAAACAATATAAACTAAGAGGCAAAAGGTCTTTAGGAAGGTCAATGAAGTGATGGTCTGACTAGTTTTGAAGGAGACTGAACGGACAATAAGGCCCTGATGTACATGATGATGTTGATGTTGATGATAGGAACCATATAATAATGACAATAAATAATCAAAATGTGATAAGAAACACAGTTTGGTCCGTGGGCTGTAGCGGGAATTAATATAAAAATGTCGAAGGCACAGATTAAACACAAGTATGGGACTATACAAGGGATTGGCGCAAAAATAAAATGGTAAAATAAAGTGTATTATTTTAAAAGTGGTGGACAAAAGTATAACGGAGCAGAAAGATGTAACTTTGCGTGTATTTAGCCCCAGCTAATTGGCCAGTCAGTAATGGTTCTAGTACAGTTTCACTAGATTTCCTTGCAATTTTTAATGAAATAGTATAGGTAGCAATAATATCGTCAGAGATAAAGCTTTACACATTTCCGTGCTTCTTTCATCAGGATAATAATAATTTCAGTTTTTTATATTAAAACTTTCAAGCCTAACACAATGGTTTTAAATTACGTATCCAAGATTTAAAAGCTCCTGACAAAATAAAAGCAAAATTTTGAATGTCAAATGTAACTACAGATGAGAATTTAACACGGTGTTTGAGAGAGCTCACAAAATTAAGCGACGCAAGGCCCAGCAAACGGCCACGTTGACTAGGGAAATCTTGACATAGAAAGGGCACAACATAAAAGGGATAGAATCCAAAGGTAAAAATATGCCAACTCTGGAAAGATTTAGGCTCTCACGAACCAGAGAAGAAAAAGCTCAACTGAAACAACAGTCGCAGTGCCGTAAAGCTCCTTCACAAAGGGTAGAGACAGTGGCGAATCCCAAATGCTGTCCAGTAATGTCGTGCCGCCGGGTCAATTGCACGCAATGATTGCAGAAACAGCAACTGATCCATCAGGAAACAGCAAGGCGCTCTTAAAATAAGCGTCATGCGACAAGACGGTGCCTAGGAACACAGATAGGTCAATTAGTATAACACACTTTCAGCAAATAGCTGGATAAACAAGCAATCCAGTAATGTACAACAACAAACGCCGATTAACAGATTAAACTAAGAATTTCAAGAATAGTAACCTACAATTTAAACATTGGCAAGAACCAGAATAAGCATATTAACATAACCAAACTATAAACATAGTTCAAGTAGATATCAAATAACCATCTGAACTTCCTTCCGGGGTAAAATACTGGTCCTATTAACAATATGAGGTCAGATACCGGTACAAGGCGACCCACAGACTCAGTCAGGATCCAAGAATCAAGTAAGGGATGTCTATTTACAACACCCAAGAGAGCCAACGCAGAAAATTATACAACTCTCCAGCAGTGCACCCGGTATACAAACAAATCTGGTCAGATGAGAGTTTAAAATATAATGAAAAGAGCACATTAATCATAAATGTTTGTGACAGCACCAGAGCACCTGTGACTGCTGTGACATTCCCACAACTTGCACAGTCGGTGACAGTAATAATGTTACGCATTATTTGACAAGGAGAAACACTATTAAAACAAAACAATAAGAAATTGTCACCACAAACGTCACCCCCAGGGATGATCACAACTAAGTTACTTTTCAAGAAAAGGCATCTACCATGTACAGGAAGAGGTCCTACGTAATCAATGAACAACTTACCTGTGGGATGTTTCTCTAGGTCGGACTCAAAAACTCTGGTGCGTGTGTTGTGACTGGGTTTTCTGTCTTACATAGCTCGCACTCCGCCCTTAGTCTGCGGATATCCTTATATAATGATGGCCAGATAACGCGTTGCTGCACTTTATCGATGGTCTTGTAAAGCCCCCCCTCCTCCCCCAAAGTAATAAAAAATGTAAGAAACGAGCTCCACAGGCAAACAAATCGTAACATCAGCAGATCTTCCGACCTAGCGACAAACTGCGCCCTCTTTCAACAGATAACCGGGTACCCGTTGCCCGGCCATCAGAGTTCTTTAATGGTTCCAAAATGGGGTCTTGGCCCTGTTTACTGTTAAGGTCGATAAAAAACTTCGGTTCCTCGTCCAAGACACCACAAACAGGACACGCGGACGAGAAGTGACACCCTCGTATTCCGTCGCCCCTTCATCGAACATGCGACTAAGTGCGTCGGTCGCCTGATTTTCAAACCCCCTAATGCGCCGAACTCTATGTGGAATGTGGATACCTGTACCGCCGATCTGGCGATCCTACCGGTGTTTCTAGGTCGCGTTAAGCTCCAGTTTAAGGCTTGGTTGTGAGTTTCCAAATAAAACTCACAGTGCTCGAAATAGAATTTAAATTTCCCAAGGACGAAGAGAACGGCCAAGGCCTCACACTCGTAAAGGGAATAACTTAATTCAGCAGCAGTTAAGCTCCTCGTGGAATAAGCGATGGGACGCCTTCCCCCGGAACATTCCTGCAAGAGCACGGCCGCAACGCTAACAGTGGACGCGTCAGTCTAGACAATGAAGCCATTCTAGAAGTTCGGTATGGGAAAGACTGGGAGACTATTCAGGTCAGTTTTTAATTGCCTCAAAGGCAGCCTGCTTGCTCTCACCCGGAACGAACGTCTCTCCTTTTTTACGCAAAATATTAAGACGTGCGGCGGGCTGACCAAAATTAGGAACAAACTTCCTAAAATAATTGGCCATGCCAGTTCTTTGGAGAAGAACGCTGTAAGGCCGAGGTACGGTCCTGATCAATTCTAATCCCGTCACTCGACAGAAGATGACCAAAGAAAGAAATTTTTCGTCAAGCCAGTGTAACCTTATACGGCTTAACGGTTGATCCATCTGCCCGAAGCAGTAAAACACTTCCTCGAGGTAATACAAATGTAGGTCAAATAAACGGCTATACACAAGAACATCATCAAGTAGTTATAGATGAAGTTGAACTTAAGGTCACCCAGAAATTGATCCAACAGGCGAGACAGCACAGGCGGCCCCGGTAGATAGGCCAAAGCACCCGAATGAACTCATACAGTTTCCAATCAGTGCAAAACGCAGTAACAAGCATATAATCTTCGGTCAACGGTATCTAGTAATAATAGGCTTGATTAAGATCAAGCACTGTGAAATAAAAAGCCCCAGAAAACCAAGTAAAACAATTGTGCAGGTCAGGAAGAGGCACAGATTCCAAAATGGTCTTTTGATTAAGTGCCCTGCACTCAGCAGCTGGCCTGTAATCCTTGTCTTGTCCCTTAGGCACCAGATGTACTGGGGGAAGAGTAAGGTGATGTGGAGGGCTTCATAACCCAATCCCCCATCCATAAACATGTGATTGATATTTTGAGGTAATATCGTTATCTTCGGAGAAGGGAGAGGGGGCAGGGGAGGAAACAATCGATAAGGAGCTTGTCGTACAGTAACATCATCAGTTAAATGATAATGACCCATATTAAACTAGGACTGAAACGAGTTAAGCGAATTGACTTTGCTAAGAATACTGCAAGAACAAAGGGCTATCTTCTCTCTAGTCGGCTGGACCATTTGGTGGACCTTGTGTGGCTTAAATTTCTCAGCTCTGTCAAAGACCACGTTAAATTTTGATCTGTAATTTAAAACTATTCTGTTAGCTCGGGACATGTAAACTGTTTAAACATTTTACCTTAAAAAATTGGGCCGGTCGGGATGGCCGAGCGGTTCTAGGCGCTTCAGTCTGGAACCGCGTGATCGCTACGGTCGCAGGTTCGAATCCTGCCTCGGGCATGGATATGTGTGATGTCCTTAGGTTAGTTAGGTTTAAGTAGTTCTAAGTTCTAGGGGACTGATGACCTTAGACGTTAAGTCCCATAGTGCTCAGAGCCATTTTTTAAAAAAATGGTGCTAGTCGTTGTTATATTTGACCTTCAAAATTTTACTTTAAATTTGTCAGGAACGCTTCAAATCATGTGTCTGTAATTTAAAACCATTGTGTTAGGCTAGTATCACTTTGTTGTATCTGAAAGACTATGGTGATTTATTATTATTGCCTTTATTTATTTTTATTACCTTTTTTAAAAAGGAAAATTGTTTAATACATGTGAATCCCTTGGCAAATAATGAATGATGCCATAACCTGGGGCGACTGCTACGGTCGCAGGTTCGAATCCTGCCTCGGGCATGGATGTGTGTGATGTCCTTAGGTTAGTTAGGTTTAAGTAGTTCTAAGTTCTAGGGGATTGATGACCACAGATGTTAAGTCCCATAGTGCTCAGAGCCATTTGAACCATAACCTGGGGCCTAGCCCTTCCTTGAACTCATGTGTACGGGCTCGCTGCAGCCACCCCTTCATCACGAAGACGCTTGATCCCACAAGTCAAGTATAAAACCATCATATCAATTCACTTTCATACACGGCTCAGAGAATATCTCTAATTAAATTAAACCTAGAGCAAGAATGACTGCAATGTTTGTACAGTGTTTGGAAGTGAGTGACAAAAGTTCGATTCTATAACCAGTTTCGCATCTGCTGTCTTACAACGACACCAATCGTTAGTAAAATCGCGCGTATTAATAGTCAATTCGCTTCCGCAATTCGCAGCAAGTTCAGCGGGACTGAAACAATGGTTACTGAGCCATAGCAGCTGAACATCTCACGAATGTTTTAACAGTATACCTTTGCATGTGAACAATCTCGTCGAACATCGCATTAAGAGGAACAATCTCTCCAAGAAAACTGTAAGATCGCGGTGACCGCAGCTGTGTCATCGTGGCTCTTGGAATAAGCGTGAATAAACATGCTTTCCAACCGCCTTAGTGACGATTGGAGAGTTTCCCGGAAACACTTGACCCAAACATCCGCAGGCATCACAAAAAGAGGAGTACCCCAAAGATCAAGATTGTCTTCAGTCGATGCAGGTTACAGAAACATCTTTGCAAAGTATTTGTAGATACTATTCCGCGAGATAAAGAAAGAATGCGAATGAAATTTGGAAGTGGTTACTTAACAGTTAAGTTTCCCGATGTAAAATGATTATTTGCGTCATTAAAAAACGAAGAGTTTAAATAGATAGGCCCGCATTTAAGACATGATTTTTTTCAGATTCGTCATGTGTATATTTTATCTTCAGGATTCAATTCGCAGTTCACGTCTTCTAGGTGGTTACTGAAATAAGAAAAAAGGTACATATTCTCTATTAGATCAGAGAGTTTCTCTACTCCACCACAAGGTGTGCAGCGGGAACGACAGCCACATTGTCCAGCCTTTTTGACAGAGTGTCATAATGAAATACATTTTAGTTTTCTGGTGGTGCCAACGGCCTTGCAGCAGTAGTAACACAAGTCCCTTCAGATCACCGAAGTTAAGTTGTGGTGTCACCGCCAGACACCACACTTGCTAGGTGGTAGCCTTTAACTCGGCCGCGGTCCGTTAGTATACGTCGGACCCGCGTGTCGCCCCTATCAGTGATTGCAGACCGAGCGCCGCCACACGGCAGGTCTAGAGAGACTTCCTAGCACTCGCCCCAGTTGTACAACTGACTTTGCTAGCGATAGTTCACTGACAAAATACGCTCTCATTTGCCGAGACGATAGTTAGCATAGCCTTCAGCTACGTCATTTGCTACGACCTAGCAAGGCGCCATTACCAGTTACTATTGATACCGTAATCATGTACCATCAAGAGCGACGTTCACCATTTATGGATTAAAGTTAAGTATTCCACCAGCTACGTCCGTTTTTCTAAATTCTAATTTCCTAGACCTGTTCCATGACCTCACGCCAGCCTGCGTGAGCTAAACCGAGTGCCTTTCGGCTTCCTCTAATAATACGGGTCTGGCTCTCCTGCCAATCCACAACATAAGTGCTGTCGGGCGTGGCTAGCACTTGAATAGGTGACCATTCGGGTCTACATAGCGCTGTTAGCGAGCAGGCTGCACTCAGCCCCTGTGAGGCCAATTGAGGATATATCTGGTCGAGAAGTAGCGCTTCCAGTCACGAAAGATGACTACGGCCGGGAGGACGGTGTTCTGACTACATGCCCCTCTATATCCGCATCAAGTGACACCTCTGTTTGAGGAGGACACGGCGGTCGGTCGGTTCTGTCGGGGTCTTCCGAAGCCTGTTCGGATGGAGTTTACAGCAGTTTTTCTGACGGTAGATTCAAACTATACGTGAAATGACGAATCATTTTATCGCAAAGGTAGATCCGAATAATATTCACGAAGTCAGTGAAATTAATCCTGAATTAAAACAAACTAATTTTGATCGTCAGTCAGATATCACCGAAAGCTATATTAACGAGAGGACCGTTATCTCATGCGAGCGGGATAATTTTCCGAGTTATGGCTTAATTATTGCTAGTAATCACCAATACATGAACGCTTACCAAGGCTGTTCGATCCGTTACTTTGAATTGCAGACTACGGCTTCCTCGTGACGGAGGGACATCAATCTGTCCTTCCCTTTCCGCCAGATTATTGCCACTCCATGGAGCGCAACCTCTGAACGTGGGACCAGGCGTTGCGAGCCGGAACAGTACTTAACCGTCACTTAGATCAGAGCTGCTACGGACTCCTCTTCCAGCCGGCGGACGCTTAGTGGGTTGCAATACTCTCGGTAACGAAACTGACGAGAGAGGCTCTTTCATCCACAGTTGCTTGCAGATATTGGTAGAAGTGGACTTTAGTAGCGTAGAAGCTGCCACCATTTGTATGGATTGCTTAGCACTGTTTCGCATTAACGGTAACGCAACCACGATCATTCCGTGAGTGCACCATCTGAAACGCAAAGAGTTGCGTATAGTCGGTAGGTACGACAAAGCTAACCATACATGCACCCCCTGCCCCTGGCTGGGTTTCAGTTTATTCTTTCTCGTGGATAACAATCATTACAATTTATCTCTCAACGCACTCTCTCTATCTCTCTCTCTCTCTCTCTCTCTGATCAAGGACTGGACGAGTTTATACTGCATAATAGTTCCCTTTGTCTTGTCCTACAACCATAAATTCTGTATGTCAGGTTCATGCCATTCCTACATTTTTTACTTTTAGCAGGATACCTGATATTTCTGTGTGTTTGGTTATGTAAATATATACGATATTTTACCAGATCTGTCCGACTTCTGGTCTGTAGTCTTCACCTGTTGCCTCCTACAGCCCTGTAATTAATAATCAGAAACTCCTGCTAGAAGAGTTGAGGTCCGATACTGGCCTCGGTCAAGACAGCAGGAGATCAGTGGTTAAGGTTTGATTTCTACCACCCTTATCGCCACGTTCGTTCTTCAAAGGAGAACCAATGGATGCCGCAACACTTTTATATAACACAGAGCTGTATAACATTACAAGTTACTTTCTACATTATATCAAATCGTCCACTGTCCACATTACAAAATAGAATGATCCGGATGAGTGTCTAAATATTGCCAGTCTCTCAGTTTTGGAAAGAACCGTTGATTAAAATTGTGGCGCGAGTGACTTTAGAAACATTTTAACATATTTTGATATCCAGAATTAAATTTTCACTCTGCAACGGAGCGTGCGCTGATATGAAACATCCTGGCAGATTAAAACTGTGTGTCGGACCGAGACTCGAACTAGGGACCCTTGCCTTTCGCCGGCTAGTGCTCTACTATCTCACTTACTCAAGCACGAATAACGACCCGTTCTCACAGCTTCAATCCTGCCAGTACCTGGTAGCGCTCTTGCCCGCGAAAGGCAAACGTCCCGAGTTCGAGTCTTCGTCCGGCACACAGTTTTAATCTGCCAGGAAGTTTCACCTTTTGATATGACCCATTTAAATAGCTATTACATGCTAACACGACCCCAATAACGTTTGGATTTTCTTCTAGCGAGGCTCTGTTAACTGAAATGGTGCACAGGAGTATTGACATAGCAATGTTTTAAGTTTAGCAAGGTTCTCACTTTTTTAGTGTATAGACCTGATTGTAACTAAGAGTTACGTAAGATGTTAGAACATGGAAAGAGTAGATTGTTAACAGGAAGTACCTGATACTTGATCGTTTTGATAAAAGAAGTAAGGATGTTACAAGTTTTTTCTAAATAATATCAAATCAGCCACTGTCCACGTTACAAAACAGAATGAACGAAAGAAGAAATTATCTAAGTACTACCAATCTCTCAGTTTGTTTGTTCCGTCAGCACGATTCCTGAAAGAACATTTTATGCTTGTATTCTCTGTGGAAATACGTAAAGCAAATACAGTATGACAGTTTTATTCCATTAACAATCATTTTTTCAGTTAGCGTACAGATAAATTCAGTATTTAACCGATAACAAACAGTCTGGTGATCAGGAACTGTATTCACAGCTCTCATACTGAGGATGAAAACTTCTTTCACTTACAGGACTCAGTCACCTTTTCTCCGGCTTAGCACCACCGCTCCAAAGCGATTAGCGGCGTGCACTACGCAGGTATTCGCGGTGGTAGTATAAACGTAAATCAGGCCGAAACAAGTCACTCGTTCTCTATCTCCTCGTGAACGTACCCAGCCAGTGCTTAGGACTATAATTAGGGCTCATATTATTTGCCCGACTGTTTGTTATGCAGTAGCTACTGCCGTGAGTCTCCTTTCTAGTAACCACTTACACGTATCTAGTACTTTCTCGAGACCAGCTCTTCAACATTCTCCGGTAACCCTTCTCCTCTAACTTCCAGCGCCCTCTTACCAAGGTCATTTGGAGCCGTAACAGAGCTCTCAACGAATGTTTTTACTGCCTCCGCTCTTCGTTTGGTCTGTGACCATCTACGATCGGATTGCGTTTGTTTTCCTAGGGGCTACCCTAACTCGGTAAGCATGCTCTTGGCCCTTCTATCCCTCTCTCTCTCTCTCTCTCTGAGCGTGCGTGTGTGTGTGTGTGTGTGTGTGTGTGTGTGTGTGTGTGTGTGTGTGTGTGAGGGAGAGAGAGAGAGAGAGAGAGAGAGAGAGACAGAGGGAGAGATACTTTGAATGTCAACCACGTTTCCTAAAGACAATGCTCATTATTATGTTCTTGAAACCTATGAAAAGAACAACATTCAGTGGTTGGTGTTTAAAATTATTGTGATCCTTTTGTGTCAGATTGATCACAGCTTACTCGTACGTACAGTATAGCCACATTCTCCAGTTAACAAGGAAGGTAAATAGTCTCCCGCCATCATCACTACAAATGTTTCAAAACAAAGTCAAAACTTACTTATTTCTCAAACCGACAGTTCCGGTAATTAATGTTTCTCTCAATACCTTTCTCTTTGCCATGGTACGCAACGGTTACTGCTGCTTTAGCTGCTCTTGCATGTAGCATCCCATTCGAGCAAACCAGTTGCGTCTTTAACCGTGGTTACTCGTACTCTAGGTACTCTCGCTATGCAAGGCACTGTTTAAAAATAATAGCCGAATGTAGACATAGAATCGACACGCCCACGTCTGCTCTCATGCCATGCAGCTAATGCACTGCAAATAACAACATGTTGCTGAGATCCTGCAGTAAAATATTAAATGTTATTGTGTCACTGGATGCCCCTCATTTATCTGACATATCGAATGTATTCAAATTTGCTTTAGTATTTGATATGAATTGTTACAGACTCTGTAAAAAACTATCTTTCATCTTGAATGACTCTCCACTAGGTCTTAGGGCACTGTCCCTTGCACAAAGACCATGAGAGGAACAACCGTCGAAATACCCCATGCTGCGGTTTTCCAAATTTCTGGCGGTGCTGCTGGTATTTGTATCTGGACTCGCTTGTACCGACCACCTAACTGGAATCCAGAACTGATGCGGCTCACCCTGGGACCTGGTCATACTAACACTCATCTGTATAACAAATTTATAGTACTTCGAACCATTACTGACTGGCCAATTAGATGGGGCTAAATACAAGCAAAGTTACATCTTTCTGCCCCATTATACGTTTGTCCACCACTTTATTTTACCATTTCTTTTGCGCCAATCCCTTGTATAGTCCCATACTTGTGTTTCATCTGTGCCTTGTACATTTTTATACTAATTGCCGCTACAGCCCACGGACCAAACTGTGTTTCTTATCACATTTTGATTATTTATTGTCATTATTATATGATTCCTATCATCATCATCAAGATCATCATGCACATCAGGGGCATATGGTCTGTTCTGTCTCCTTCAAAACTAATCAGACCATCATTTCATTGACCTTCCTAAAGACCTTTTGCCTCTTAGTTTATATTGTTTTATGGCTTTAGTGATCCTTGCATCTGGTATACGGCCTTCATGTTCCTTGCATCTTAATTAATATTGTTTTATTAAGTCAGTCACATTTTGCGTATTCAGTACAGCCTGTATGTCGTCATTTCTATTTTTATGCATAAAAATATGTCTTTTATTATGCGTTCCGAAGGGTTACAAGATGGTATAAAACGTGAAATAAAAAGTGGTTTAATTTTCTACGTCTCAAAGTCTTTAGCCGTGTATTAGAGCGAAACTGTGCTCCATTGTTGTTGTTGTTGTGGTCTTCAGTCCTGAGACTGGTTTGATGCAGCTCTCCATGCTAATCTATCGTGTGCAAGCTCCTTCATCTCCCAGTAACTCCTGCAACCTACATCCTTCTGAATCTGCTTAGTGTATTCATCTCTTGGTCTCCCTCTACGATTTTTACCCTCCACGCTGCCCTCCAATGCTAAATTTGTGATCCCTTGATGTCTCAGGACATGTCCTACCAACCGATCCTTTCTTCTAGTCAAGTTGTGCCACAAGCTCCTCCTCTCCCCAATTCTATTCAATACCTCCTCATTAGTTACGTGATCTACCCACCTAATCTTCAACATTCACCTGTAGCACCACATGTGCTCCATTATCAGAAATTATTTTGTCAACACGCCTTACTTCTTTTAGAAATATCTTTGCAAATGCTATAGAAACAGATTTTGCAGTTGCTTTCCCGAATGGTGTGAGTGACACAAATTTAGAGGTAACGTCAACAGCTACAAGCCGGCCGCTGTGACCGAGCGGTTCCAGGCGCTTTAGTCCGGAACCGCGCTGTTGCTACGGTCGCAGGTTCTAATCCTGCCTCTGGCGTGGATGTGTGTGATCTCCTTAGGTTAGTTAGGTTTAAGTAGTTCTAAGTTTACGGGACCAATGACGTCAGATGTTAAGTCCAATACTGCTTAGAGACATTTGAACCATTTTTGAACAACTACAAAAACAAATGAGTGACCATGTTTAGATCTCTTAACTGGACCGAAAGTGTCAAGAGCAGCTAATTATCTTAGTTTCACAGGAATGATAGGAAATAGTGGTGTTCTATGCGTAACGTAGGTGGTTTTGCCTTCTGGCACAGTATGCAGTTTTCCAGGCCTATACGAATTCACTTTTCCATATAGTTGAAGTTACATGTATTCCGTAATTTCAGGAAACATTTCTTAGCACCAAAGTATGAGGAACTGAGATGTGTGTACCAAGTGAGTTTGTTAACGAGTTCGTTTGGGATGCACAAAACCAAAATAGGACTGTCAGAGCTTCTGCGTCTGAATGAAATATTGTTACGTACAAGGTAAAACTGTCTTATAGCTATATTTGATTTGTTTTCCCAGTTCCCTTTTATTTCTTTCGAGATCGGACCTTTCTCCTGTCCAGGAGCAATATCAAGTAATGAAGATGAAATGAAGTTTTCAAAGGCTACGTTTTGCATGTATAAAAACTATATTTATTTTCTTTGCAGTCTTCCTCATTACTCAGGACTAAACCGACAGCTGTGCGAGGACGTGAATCAGCAATAATGTTTTCTTAACCCGAAACGTAAATCACAGTGAGACTTAATTCCTGAAGGGAAAAAGCCCAGCGTCTTAAACTATCATGATTTAGTTTAGCTGTCATAAGAAACTGAATTGCCCCGTGATCGATATATACCTTACTGTATTTACCTTGTAGAAAGTAACGAATTTTATCAAATGCCAAGCCTATGGCTAATGCTTCGAGCTCGGTGACAGAATAGTTACGTTCTGCTTTGGCTAAGACTCCGCTGGTAAAATCCATACTTTTCTGTGTAAGAATTCCATTTTCTACAACTTCTTGAAACAAGTGTACTCCAAGGCCAGATTTTAAGTTATTCGTCAAAAGGCAAAAATCAAGAGATAAATCAGGATGTGATAATATGGGTGCGTTAAGCTGTACAGTTTCCAGGTCATCCTATTCCGTCTGAGTGAGCTCATCCCAGACGCATACTGTATTCTTAACTGTGAGCTGACACAGTCTAGATCTAGACAATCTCTGTAAGCTGATGAAACGTCGACAAAAATTCAAGAGGCTTAAGAATCCCCTAGGATGTAGTTTGTTTGTAGGTACAGGCATTTCTTCAATTGATTTCAGTTTTTCTGTGTCGGGTAAAATACCTTTCGTAGAGACTACGTGTCCAAGAAATTTAATTAGCGTTTTACCAAGTTCACATTTTTCTAAATTGACCATAATGTCATTCTCAAGAAATCTCTGTAATAGTTCGCTCAGTATTTGGTTGTGTTCTGTCTACGAATTTTCAGCGATCCACATGTCGAAATAAGTGGTGATCCTGTCTTTCAAATGCTTTGGTAAGGTAGCATTCGGAACTTGGATGAATGCAGCTGATGAAACACTGAGACAAAATGGTAATGTTATAAACAGGAAGCAATTTCCAGAACGGAGAAAAGCCATATCCTTCCTACATTCAGGATGTAATTCGATCTGTTAAAAGCTAGATCGTAAATCCAGAGAAGGCATTACCTTTATAACATGAAATTTCTGCAACAATTCGTCTAATGTTTGTGGTCAATTTCTTTTTGGTTGTAATATAGTGTTGATCTGTCTAGAATCGAGAACAAGTCTAATATAATAATCCTTATTTTTAACAGCGTGTAATGAGCTGTTGTATGAACTCACCGTATGCTCAATAATTCCCTGATCTAGCATTGATTGTATCTCCCATTTGACAACTTCTCTATGTGTCAACGGAATAACAAAAGGTGGTACAAAAAATGTATCATATTCCGTAAGTTTGAATTCATAAAGAAAATTATGTGTACTTCCAGTCTTGTGAAAAAGAAATTCAGAATTTGATTTTAAAATTTCGAATAATTTATGCGTGTCTGAATCAGAATATACTTCATCTTTGTGTACATTCTTTTTGATTAACTGTTATGTGCTAATAGATTGTTCAGCTTGACAATGAAATGTTGTTAGTCGTTCAAGTAACCGTCAGACAAATTCAGAGAGTGTTGTGCCTCTAGCAGAAAGAGAAAACACAAATAGTTCACTTGTTCATCTTCCTTTGTCAACCATCCTTGAAATTTAAGTATTACTGGTACATGATTTACTTGTAACATTACTTCAACATCGCAAAAATTTAACATTGCTCTATATTCACGTAGAAACCCTACACACAGAATTGCTTCTGTTGACAAAAGAGGAGTGATCAGAAAATTCATAGACAACTTGTCCCTGACACGTGAGAACTAACAAAGTCTGATTACATACCTCTGCACCCTTCCCTTGGATCACTCCTTTCAATTACGTTCTTAATAGTGCAAAGTTGGACAGACAGATGATTGACCACATTTACTAAACACTGACTCATTAACATGGTTACTAGAATCAAGTACAGCAGAAAGTGATACATTTCCTATGGATATTCTTACAACTGGATGTACAATCGTATTTTTGCAGTCGTCATTTTCTTGTAACAGTGTGTCTCTAATGTCATCAAAATGTACAAAGTTAATACGGTTCGTATGTAGACTGCGAACCGTTAGTTAGCAGGCATGGGTGCTTGTAAACAGAGAACTTGGCGTAGTGTAAATTAATGTTTAAATGTGAGGGAAATCCCCGAGAACGCGGACAATGCAGGTTGGCGCGTGAATTTGGCAGTAGAGATGTGTTCTGGAACTGTTCAAATGCAGAACAGAGATTACGCGGCGTGAAAGTGACGGTTTTAGTACGGTACGGGAACGTTGCTTATAGACAGTTAAAAGCGAGCTTACAACAAACACGAACTGGATTTATGATGTGTCAGCAAGTCAAATGGACAATAAGGCTTGCAGGATGCAACATTTGGACGGAGACGGCTTGTGAGCGATATAGTTGCTGTTCCCGCTCAAAAAAGCACATGGCATGCCCTGTGGAAGTCTGCGTAATTTACGACGGACCGCAGCGACCAGCAGCAAGGTATGAAGTGACCAGTGTCTGCAGCTAATGTTGCTCATGTGATCTTACTACCATATGAGATCCACTGATGAGCTCACGTCAGCACAAGCAACGAACTAGTAGTTATCGTACGACAGTGTTTTTATGAATTGTGCATTTTATACCGCCGCCATAACAAGTACATTTATCCGTAGCGAAACATTTTATGTCATTATCAAGTCACGTTCTCTACAGTGTAATGTCTGAGTGAAATAATAAGTTGTGTGATGTCCTTAGGTTAGTTAGGTTTAAGTAGTTCTAAGTTCTAGGGGACTGATGACCATAGCTGTTAAGTCCCATAGTGCTAAGAGCCATTTGAACCATTTGAACCAAATAATAAGTTTGTGATTCAAAGTGCATTCCACGAGTGTCATCAATTATTTACAGAAAATAGTTCATTATTATCCCAAATCCATCACTGAGTGTGCTGCAATACCAGTAAAAAGGCAATATTACGTGAGTATCGGCGTATTAATGCAACAAGAGGATACAAGCGGAGTTAACGCCGAAAATTTCCAACAAACGCCGGATTATACAACTGACAGACGACGCCAGGTACTGTGCCACATTAATTACAGTTCAACTCCATGTGGTGGCTTTTCAGTACATTATCGACGTAAAAACTCATTCGGTTTCATTAGAACAAAATGTTTCTAAAGTAACGTTTTTAACAACTCTAGTAACCATCAGTTCTATAGTGTTCCTTGATTATTCAATTAAAGAATTTATTGCCACCACAGTACTCATTTTACCTTCAGTACAATGCAAATTCAGTAACATTAAAATCATTACTGACAGTTGGTGTAGAGCAATCTAACTTACAGCAAGTTCAAGTGTTTATAATATGAGGTGTATATTGTGTTACGTAAATGTTGTTCGCCTGCTAGGCGTGATTAACGTACACCAGTTAGTGCATTCTGTTCAGTCACTTCAAAGAGGTTATTTTTGTTAATGAAAATCAGAATTAATTAAACATTCGATTTCTTGTACGCCATCGCCAAAATTTCTTCAGTAATTCCGTGTAGTAGTCTGAAATACATAGCAAAGCTATTCAGGCTTATTACACGCGATAGACGCTTTCCAGACGTCCGATGCCGCATGGTCTAAAAGTATTACAGTACAATCGGATAGTGGCATCGCATATGGCTTTGCCGTGACAGGACTAGTCACAGTAGCCAATTTTTCGTGGTATTTGACCGCCACGTGGCGACCGTAGGCGAAAGGGGCATTAATCTTAAATTAGTGTCCTGAACTTTGCAGTTAAAATTGGGTGTATTTTAAGTAATACGATCTCTAAATTTTAACGAAATTCCAAAATGGCGGACAAGCGAAAATTATTAAGTGCGATGGAGAAAGTAGAGCAAGATGGAGGAAGTCCAAATAGTAACAGTGGGAAGATAACACATGTGAACCAGAGATGGCACAGTATTTGAGAGTAAACCAGAGTGTGTTCGATAGTTGTGCAAAGAGTAGTGGGGCTGAAGAGGACTTACAAAAGACAGTGATGTAAAGATCGAAACTGTAAAGCAGGAAGTCACAGATAGTGACCAAAGTAATTTAGAAGGGGCAACTGCATACCCAGTACATGTAGGAAAAATAAAAATGGAACATGTAGTGAAACCCACTTGGGATTTATGTTGGTAGGCATGTTGCAAACAATGAATGGAAACACAGGCACAATAAACGAAAATATAGGTTTGCTGAAAGAGGAAGTAAATAAAATACAGGTTTGCTGAAAGAGGAAGTAAATGAAAACATAGGGTTGCTGAAAGAGGAAGTAAAATAAAATATAGGTTTGCTGAAAGAGGATATGAATCAAATAAAAGGGGAAGTGAATGAAAGAATAGGCTCACTAGGCGAAAAAATAGACACTGTAAGTAGAAATATGGAGGCATCATTGAAAGTAATGGGGGAGAGGCTAGACACCTATGAAGGACGTGTTAGTGCAGTTGAAAAGTGTGTAGAATTAGTAAACCTTGAAGTCAAATATATTAAAGAAATTGAAATACAGGAATCCGTTTCTGAATTGGAAACCAAGATTATTCGTGTTCAGTCAAGCACTGAAACCAAAATGCAAGCGGTTGAAGATGCTGTAGATAGAAAAATTGTTAATGCCGTAGCAATAATAAAGCAAGATGTAGATGGCAAAAATAAAGTCTTAGCTAACCATGTGCATCAACAAATTTCTGAATTGAAAGTGAATGAGGTAGAAGGGCTAGTTACAGTAACTTCAGAAATTGCTGAAAGGATTGAGAGTTTGGAAAATGCGAAGAAGTCAGCTATCATGTATTCATTTGGAGGGGCATGTCATAACCACGTAGGTGCCGAATTGGAAAAATTTGAAAGGCAAAATACATACTGTAACTTTTATGAAAGCTTGTAGGACTTTGATTCCCAGGGAACTCCCTGAGAAAAATTGAATAATGATAGCAGAAACTAAGATGATTGGTGATGCTAGGAATTGGGCAAGTAGGGCCGCAGAGGATTGTGAAACTTTAGAAGAGTTTTTGAGAAAATTTGAAGAGGAATTTCGGTCCAAAAGTAAACAGAGTGAAGTTTACCAGGAATTCTTGGATGCTGCACCATTTACTCTACGTGGCGACAAGACCACGAGAGAACACTGCGAGGACTTGTGTCGAAAAGTACATAATGTAAGGGGTTTGGTAACAGAGGAGCACTTACTACATGTGTTGCATAGGAAGTTACCTTGGAATGTACAAGGGTACATTAGCTTGGCAAGTAGTAACAGGAAAGATTTCTTGCGAAGGATAGGTGAACTGTATGTTTGGAATAGGAGCAATGAAAACAAGTCCAACTATAACAACCAGAAGTAATTACGATAATAATGGTAATAATAACAGGAATGAACAGAGGCAGGAATATGGAGTGAGAGCAATGAGGACTAATAGAGGTAGAAGAGGTGGAAGAGGTTTTGGTGGTAGAGGTAACTACAATGGTAGACCTCAGTACCAATTGGAAAACGAAGAACCGCCATAGTAGAGGGCCGAACTGGAGCAAAATATGGGGGTAGGCCCCAACAACAGTATAATAGGAACCAACATGATCACCAAAATAAGAATTACAATAATAATAGGGAATATAATAGACACAAAGTAAATTAATGCAATAAGAGTGAACAGAATGAAAACCATGCTTGGTGTGAGAAAGATATGAAGCAATGGGGGAAGAGAGATTGGGACTCTAAATTAAAATGGGTACAAGGTTTACCTGGATTTTGTAGAAAGAAGGAACTAGATACGTATTACAAGCTAAGGAAAGCCTATCAAGTAGACATAGATGGTACCTTGCCAGCAAATGAACATAATAGCATAACTAATGTTAAAGAAGGGATACCCAAAAGAGAAAAGGTTGGTACTTGCAGAAATATAGTACCGGAAAAGTAGTAGGAAGTGTAATTATTGAGAGTAAGTCTCCCAATAATACTAGTGGTGAGGAAGGATATGATCACTGAGTAAATGACTTATATGAGTTAGGTACAGGATTAATAGAGTATGAGAGGGAGCCAGGAGAGGATACTCGTAGTAGATACGAGAAAGTTGAAGGAAGGGGTAGAACTGAAATAGAGCAGAATATTGAAGATATTCTCGAAATATGTAGTGAAACGGAGGAGGAATCAATAAGTAGTACCAGTGATCACAGTGACGAGGAAAGTAGTAGTGATGAGAGTGATGAGAAGGTAATGGAGAGGGTTGCTACTATTGATAATATTGAACTGTGTAGTGTGAGTACACAGACGGAGCATAATTTGCAAGGAGAGTGTTTCGAAGGAAATAATTCAAAGAGTGGCCAGGAATGTAACAGCTTGGTAGACATGGGTAATGAAATCATTAGTGTAGAGGGGCAAGTATTTAATGGTAAATGTGATATGGTGATAGTAGGTGAACCTAGTCAAGAACCTGAGAGGTTATATGGTACCCAAAGAGCAGAACTAAGTGAAAGAGAGTATCCCACCCATGCTGAAGGGAAACACAAGTTTACCTTGTCAAAAGAGGCAATTGTAGGGATTTGGGCCAAGAGAATGAAAGTGTGATAGGTGATAATGAAAATTCCTCAATAGAAATGAGTAAAAACACAGTAGGAGAGACAAACAGAAAAATACCCCAGAGAGAGTTTGTCACAGAGAGGTAAAAGGAACCACCTGATAAGTATAGTGATAAGTTAGAGCAAGGAATGTTAGCAGATTGGACTGATGCAGCAATTGAACAGGATTTGCTAAAAGAAGAAGAAGATGAGTCATCAATTAGGTCAAGCCAACCCTTAATAAGTGTACAGTTGTATGATGTAAGTGAATTATTATGCATTATTAGATACAGGTAGTGAGATAACGTGTATTTCTCAGTCCTTGTGGAAACATATTAGTAGTAAATATGAGATTCCAGAAAATGTCTGTGTCTGGACTCAAGATAGTAGGTGCGACAGGGAAGTTAAGTAAACCTGTGAAGAAACAAGTGTATTTGTCTTTCGATATGGGGAATTGTAGGATGGAAAGTGCGTTTTCAGTTATTCCCAATTTAAGTATAAATATGATCATAGGTTCAGATCGGATGATGGAAAATCAAGTAACAATTAATTATGACCAAGAGCTGATGCTGTTTAAATATTTGGGTACAGAATATACAGTGAATTTTGCAGGACACATGGTAGATGAGAAGGAACCATTAGGTTGTCTCAAAATAGTCGAAGGGTCAGTAGTGGAATGTTGTGAAGAGTGGGAGGAGGGAAATGTTGGTGAAAGTAAGAATCTATGGTTAGACAAGAATAGGTTGTTCCATCAGAAGGTGAGTGAAGTGGATGGTATTGATGAACAACAAAAGGAGGAACTGTATAATCTGTTAGTAGAAAACAAACAGGTGTTTTCTGAGGAACCAGGAAGAGTAATCGATTTTGAATGTAGGTTAAATATTAAACCTCATGAACCATTTTATAGAAGACCATTTGATATAGCTATAGCAAAGAGGAAGGCAGTAGCCGCTGAATTGGACAGGATGGAAATACTGGGAGCAATAGAAAGAAGTAATAGCAATTATAATAATCCGATTATGTATATACAGAAAAAGGATGGTGGAATTAGAGTAGTACTGGATGCCAGGAAGCTAAATTCAATAATAGAAAGAGAGTGTGACAAACCAGACAGTTTAGATGATATAATACAAAATTTTAATGGGATTAAATACTTAAGTAGTCTCGATTTAACAGCGGGATATTGGCAAATAGGCCTGGCAAAGGACCATAGAAAATATACGGCTTTCTTATTTGGAGGAAAATGTTACCAATATTGTGTGGTACCATTTGGTCTGAATATTTCAGTATCCATATTTGTACGGGCTCTAGACATAGTATTAGGAAAGGAGTTGAGTAGCAAAATTACAGTGTATGAGGATGATATACTCATAGTTACCAAAAGTTGGAAGGAACATTGTACTATATTGAGAGAGGTGTTTCATGCATTGCATAAAGGGGGATGACATTACGATTGAAGAAATCTGAATTTGTGAAAAGTGAGATTATGTTTGTAGGTTACATAATTAGTAGTCAAGGAATTAAGAAAGATCCAGAGAAGATAAAAGCGATAAAGGAATTCCTGTGCCCAAGTGTAGGAGGCATTTGAAAGCCTTTCTAGGATTGTGTGGTTTCTACAGAAAATATGTCAGTCCAGGCATTTAATAGTCCAGCACCCAATGAGTTACTAAAGAAAACTAAAGCTTTTGTTTGGTCAAAAGAGTGTGAGGAGGCGTTTGAACATCTGAAAGAGAAACTTAGTGATGATAGTATTTTAAGTCATCCACACTTAGGTCTGCCCTTTTGCTTAGAAACAGACAGCAGTGGATATGGATTAGATGCACACATATTCCAAGTAGCCAGTTTGGGGGGGGGGGGGGCATGAGGAAAGAAAATCTATAGCATTTGCAAGCAGGAGATTGTGACATTGTGTAAATGTGAACGTAACTATACCATTTCAGGAAAAGAAGCACTAGCAATAATTTGGGCATTAAAATTTTTTTATAACTTTTTGTGGTGACAAAGTAATAGTGAATACTGACCATCAGGCATTGACAGTTCTTAATAAATGTAAGCTAGTACATACCAGATTGACACGATGGGTGTTGTATTTAGAGCGCTTTGACATCAAAATAAAGTATATAAAAGGTGAATAGAATGTAGTCTCAGGTGCTTTGTCCAAGTTACCTATAGGAATGACACCAGAAGAAGGAGTGTTAGGAGAAGAGGGTTACAAGAGAACTTACTGCACAAAAGGGATGAAAAATGAGAAAGAAATCAAGAGCATATGTAAGAATTTAAGAAGGGAACAGAATAAGGATCCATTTTTAGTATTAGTGAAAACTGAACTTAGAAAGACGGGTAATGATAAGATGCAAAAATACTATTGTGTATTTGATGGACTATTGTTCAGAAGGAGAGAGGAAATGTCAGATGTGTGGAGAGTATGCTGGCTGGAGGAACATGTCATAGCATTAATTGATTGCATACATTTAAGTTATGGGGAATGTGGAACAAAGAAATGTTTGGAGAAATTGACAGAATCAGTATATTTTAACAATATGGCAAGGAGGATCCGTGCAAGATTGAAGACGTGTGACCACTGTCAGATGGTGAAGGTAACAAAGCAGAAGAGTAGGGGTCCGATGCAATCCATTTTACCCAAAGATACCTTAGAAATTGTGGCTTTGGGTTTCTGTGGTCCATTACCTAAGACTATAGGAGGTTTCTGTTATATTTTAGTAGCAGTAGATGTCTTTTCAAGATTAGTAAAATTATATCCTCTGAGAAAAGCTACAGGAAAAGCAGTGAGTGACAAAATGATTAAGGACTATTTTGTAAAGATAGGCAAGCCAAATGTTATACTGTCAGATAATGGGTCTCAATTCATTTCAAAGAAATGGCAAACGAGTATGCAAGAGCAATGAGTAGAATTAAGATATATAGCAGCATACCATGCAGCAGGCAGTCCAGCCAAACACTATATGAAAGAGATAGGTAGACTCTGTAGGACATTCTGCCATGACAAACATAGTAGTTAGGGAAAGTATGTACCTAACATTAAAAGTGTTTCAATTAACCTGGGGCATGAAATTACAGGATTTACCCCAAATGAAATAATGACTGGAATAAAAGAGGCTAACATAGTTGAAGAGAATTTTAACATCCCTCCAAGAAAGGAGATGACTTTAGAAGAAAAGAAAGGGCTAGTTAAAGAACGTATGAAAAAACATATGCTATGAAGGAAGAAAAGACATGATGGGAAAGGAAAGTAACTAAAGTAGAAGTAGGAGACCTCGTGTTGGTCAAATCCCACGAGAAATCCAAAGAAATTACTTCAGAAATTTCAAAGTTTTTTCGGGTATACAAAGGTCCCTTTGAGGTGGCTGACATACCTCATACCAATGCATACTATTTAATCCTTCCTAAGTCAAAGAAAAACTATGGTGTACGGAACATAGAGGACTTAAAGCTGTATAGAAAGAGAATACAAGAGTAAAAAGTTCAAAAATAAAGAAAGAGCCACTAAAAGTAGAGGAAACCACTAATGTATATAATTGTAGCAGGTATCAGTAAAATTTTGTAAAGACTATAATAACAGGGCAGGTTTTGATATTGTGGTGATATGGCAGAAACTAAAAAAATATATGTGTAATATACGACTGTATTTAATGAAGGAATTAACATTTTACTGTGTGATTTAAATTAGAATAGGCAAATAGAACTGAAAATTATCATGTTGTTTATCAGTTCTTAATCACCATTATAAACATAGTATTATTATATGTGTCATGTAACATGTCTGTCTTTCCAAGAGGAATTCAAAATAATTTAGCACATTTAAGTAATGGCTTCAAACAATAGTAAACATGACATGAGGCAGGATGGTATTTCATCCCGACCTTGTATAAACAACCCAGGATGAAATAGAGGGGCAAATGTAATGCCACAACGAAGCATCGCCAAGGCGCAGAAGTTGAATAAGTGAACGCTCATGCCATCTGTTGAATAGTTGTGCAAACAAAAGCACAGGTGCTTCCACCTGGCGGCAGTCAAATGAAATAGCGCTACGAGTAAGACAGTATCTGAATAGTACTGCGCTTGGACAACGAAATAAAGAAGCATTAAACTATCATAATATTATTATGTATAGTAAAAATACTAATTTAATATTAGTTTTATATATATATATATATATATATATATATATATATATATATATATAATGACTGTAATTGAATATAGTAATGTCATGGTTTGTGCATTTGTAAATAGAGAACTTGGCATAGTGTAAATTAATGTTTAAATGTGAGGGAAATCCCCGAGAACGCGGATAATGCAGGTTGGCGCGTGAATTTGGCAGTAGAGATGTGTTCTGGAACTGTTCAGATGCAGAACAGAGATTACGCGGCGCGAAATTGACGGTTTTAGTACGGTACGGTAAAGTTGCTTAAAGACAGTTAAAAGCGAGCTTACAACAAACACGAACTGGATTTATGGTGTGTCAGCAAGTCAAATGGACAATAAGGCTTGCAGGATGCAACATTTGGACGGAGACGGCTTGTGAGCGATATAGTTGCTGTTCCCGCTCAAAAAAGCACATGGCATGCCTTGTGGAAGTCTGCGTAATTTACGACAGACCGCAGCGACCAGCAGCAAGGTATGAAGTGACCAGTGTCTGCAGCTAATATTGCAATGTGATCTTACTACCATATGAGATCCATTGATGAGCTCACGCCAGCACAAACAATGAACTAGTAGTTATCGTACGACAGTGTTTTTATGAATTGTGCATTTTATACCGCCGCCATAACAAGTACATTTATCCGCAGTAAACCAGTTTATGTATTTATCAAGTCAGGTTCTCTACAGTGTAATGTCTGAGTGAAATAAGAAGTTGTGTGATGTCCTTAGGTTAGTTAGGTTTAAGTAGTTCTAAGTTCTAGGGGACTGATGACCATAGCTGCTAAGTCGCATAGTGCTCAGAGCCATTTGAACCAATTTTGAATTCTGACGGACTGTACAGATTCATTAAATATCTCTTCATTCGCGTCATGCTTTCAAAGCACTGCAAAGGAATTGAGAAATTCTATTGTCCATAATTGTGCATCTATGTTTCACGTGATCTCGAGTTGTTACAGACTAGTAAGCGGACAGAACGTGCGGTAAAAAAATCACTGTTCGTGTGACACTCAAGGGCTATTGATCTCAATGTTGATGCAAATTCTCCTTCGAGATAACTGCAAGTGAATTAAGGTTTGTGGCCAATTGGCCATATTGGTGGCAAAGAATAGTCCAATTTTTGTAACCACTCCCTTAGGTCAATTTCATTGCTGGCACTGCAAAAAGCTTTAAATTTCCTAAATGGACTCAAGATTATTAATATCAGACTCGAGTTCCTCGCGTACTTGAGTTTGCAGTCGTTCTACCGTTTCCTCGAATTTGCAATTTAAATTGTCACTAGTCTCATCCTGAAGCAATCAATTTGAAATTCTCTTCTTGTTTGTTACTAGATTCTTTAATTTCTCCATGGAGTTCATCATAAGATTTTTTTAATCTCACCAAGTTGAGACAGTATTAACTGTGTAACATTATTAGCCAAGAAGGGGAAACAAAATTTCTTTGCTCCTAGAAGTACATGGAATGTCCGAATCATTAATAACAAATTCGGATTGTGTCACAGTATTTTGATTCCCTGAATTGAGTGTAGTTTCCTGCAGTTTATCAACATGACTATTGAATGGTAGTCTATTCTTTGATTATTCATAGTATTGTTCGAAGGTTCCCTGACTTCATCATCTTGAGAAGAATTTTCTTCATTATGTCTCAAAATTTTTGAAACTTCATTTGGAGCTACTTCTAAAGTCTTGCCCATTCCTACCTGTGCTCCAATTTTCTTTGCCATTGTACTAATAAAGAGAATGACACAAAAATGGAGAACAAATATCTTAACACAAAACTGTTAACCTCACTGTTACAAACTAAGTAAACAAATTCTGATTTAGAAAATTGCTGAAATAAAAAAAATGAATTAACATGAATCAGTGCAAAAGCAAGAAAAATGCTATGCAACAACTACTGACCAAGTATTATTGCATAAAATTTTGCAAATGCAGTAGGAAGACAAAGAATCTCGAACTGCAAAATCATCCATCCAAATGGAACCCTGTTAGGGTCGCCAGATAAAAGATTTACTATCAAAAATTGAAATCATTATTAGCCTACTGAAAGAAACACAGAAATGTGTAAAGCTCTATCTCTGACAGTATTATCGTTATCTAAACTTTCTCTCTAAAAACTACAAGGCAATCTAGTGAAACTTTATTATAATTATCATAAATGTGACATATAGCTGCACAACTTACATTACGAAAACCATTACTCTGACATGTCAGTTTTCAAACATTTTCTAGAAGCTCCTACTATTGGACATGTTGGTATTCTAATAGATAAGAAAAACAGAAATTAATTACTCTTCCTACAAATCATGAGAAATCAGTTTTCTAGTGCGTAAGTGCGATTTTTAAAATATCCTCTAAAGTCTCTGAACAATTATGCTGCAATGCTCTTGAACAAAATAGACAACTTACCTCGTCTTGCAGCTGCAACTGCAAGAATATTCTCAGGAATGTCCTAAAATAGTTCAAACAAATACTGTGATCCATGCAGAGTGCAATGCATGCTCACATCTATTGATGCAACCACTGAATGGTGAGGAAAATAAAACGGGGGGACGGACCACAGAGGCTGCTTCGGCCTGACCTGTTTCAACTGGGTATAGCTTTAGTATGAGCTCAAGTTATGACAATAGTTGATTGAAGGCGCATTGTGGAATCGGCAGAAAGGTTATGGACATCGGTGGGCAGTCCTGTTGATATTTCCGCTGACAACATTGGCAAGGTATGTGCTGGTGTATCTACTTGCTTGTCCACTTTGAGCAAACCGCTTCACAATATTCAGTTTCAGGAGGGTAGTCAACTTACCAGTAGACAGATATGTAGGGTTCAGACCCAGCTCTTTCGAATACGTTTGGGGGTGAACAGTGATCAATGTGTTACAAATACACTCCTGGAAATTGAAATAAGAACACCGTGAATTCATTGTCCCAGGAAGGGGAAACTTTATTGACACATTGCTGGGGTCAGATACGTCACATGATCACACTGACAGAACCACAGGCACATAGACACAGGCAACAGAGCATGCACAATGTCGGCACTAGTACAGTGTATATCCACCTTTCGCAGCAATGCAGGCTGCTATTCTCCCATGGAGACGATCGTAGAGATGCTGGATGTAGTCCTGTGGAACGGCTTGCCATGCCATTTCCACCTGGCGCCTCAGTTGGACCAGCGTTCGTGCTGGACGTGCAGACCACGTGAGACGACGCTTCATCCAGTCCCAAACATGCTCAATGGGGGACAGATCCGGAGATCTTGCTGGCCAGGGTAGTTGACTTACACCTTCTAGAGCACGTTGGGTGGCACGGGATACATGCGGACGTGCATTGTCCTGTTGGAACAGCAAGTTCCCTTGCCGGTCTAGGAATGGTAGAACGATGGGTTCGATGACGGTTTGGATGTACCGTGCACTATTCAGTGTCCCCTCGACGATCACCAGTGGTGTACGGCCAGTGTAGGAGATCGCTCCCCACAGCATGATGCCGGGTGTTGGCCCTGTGTGCCTCGCTGAAGACGACACGTCTCCATTCGTCCCTCCATTCACGCCTGTCGCGACACCACTGGAGGCGGGCTGCACGATGTTGGGGCGTGAGCGGAAGACGGCCTAACGGTGTGCGGGACCGTAGCCCAGCTTCATGGAGACGGTTGCGAATGGTCCTCGCCGATACCCCAGGAGCAACAGTGTCCCTAATTTGCTGGGAAGTGGCGGTGCTGTCCCCTACGGCACTTCGCAGGCTCCTACGGTCTTGGCGTGCATCCGTGCGTCGCTGCGGTCCGGTCCCAGGTCGACGGGCACGTGCACCTTCCGCCGACCACTGGCGACAACATCGATGTACTGTGGAGACCTCACGCCCCACGTGTTGAGCAATTCGGCGATACGTCCACCCGGCCTCCCGCATGCTCGCTATACGCCCTCGCTCAAAGTCCGTCAACTGCACATACGGTTCACGTCCACGCTGTCGCGGCATGCTACCAGTGTTAAAGACTGCGATGGAGCTCCGTATGCCACGGCAAACTGGCTGACACTGACGGCGGCGGTGCACAAATGCTGCGCAGCTAGCGCCATTCGACGGCCAACACCGCGGTTCCTGGTGTGTCCGCTGTGCCGTGCGTGTGATCATTGCTTGTACAGCCCTCTCGCAGTGTCCGGAGCAAGTATGGTGGGTCTGACACACCGTTGTCAATGTGTTCTTTTTTCCGTTTCCAGGAGTGTATTTACTATCAAAAACAGTCTTGATCACAATTTATTTATTATAGTGACCGGTTTCGACCACTACTGTGGTCATCTTCAAACGAATGAGTAAGAACCTCCTTATGGTGGTCAATCACTACTAGTAGTAGTGATTTACCACCAGAAGGAGGTTCTTACTCATTGGTCTGAAGATGACCACAGTAAAGGTCGAAACCAGTCACCGTAATAAATAAATTGTGATCAAGACTGATTTTGATAGTAAATATTTCCAACTGTTTCATTGTGACAAAAGTCGCCAATTTGAAGCATCTTGAGCTTAGTAGAGAAGAAGAAGATGTGGTTAATCAATTGCTCTGTCAGGTGAAGGAGTTACAGGTTAGCGCCAGCTCGTTGGGAGGCGAGCGGTAAGGAGTTCAGTTGTCCCACTACGAGCCGGTTGGATCAGGTTGTCGAGGACATAAATGTTTAGGTTTCGAATAGGTCAGTCCCTGACTTGTTTGCCGAGTTACCAAATCTGACTACGTGTTTGGTTCAAGATTTAGAAACTAATCGTCAACCATTTGGCCCGGTTGAGAAGATGTGATGGATTGTTCATTTTGAACTCCATGCCGACTTCATTTATTATATTCCTTGACTCGAGGGTTGCTGAGTGGCATGTTTTCCAAAATACTTTAGAGCCAGGGCACCTTGAGTGACTTGAGGGGTCGAATAATACAAGTGAAGCTATCTCCCCGCATTCGGAATGAATTGGAACTTGAAATTATTGGCAGGTATAAGCACCTACCAATACATTGGTCGAGTATATCGAGGGCGTCCACACATTTGTCGCCGTTTTACGGATTGGAGTAACGGCAAATGACAGTGTTTAAAACATTTTGCGTGGAATGAGGTCAGAAGATCGTTCATGGATTTCGTTCGCGCAAAAGCCAACCTCCTTTGTTGAGGTGAGCGAACTGTTTTCCTCTCTGGCGTTTTTAAGTACTACAAGGAGCAATGTGACCGACGATGAGGGATTGAATCCGCACCTCAGTTCCGCGTTAATAAGAAATGATTCGGCTCCTAATTATTCAGGTTGCCGAGGTTGCTTCTGATGTGGTGGAGGGGATAATTTCGTGCGCAAGTCCCCCGTCGAGAGTGGTCCAAGAGCTAACAGATGACATCACTGGGAACGAGCCAGGCTCATCCCAGGTAAGCCCCAAAGCTGCTGTGCTTGCGTTCTCGCTCTTAACAGTTCTCCCCTTGCGTCCATATGTGCTCAGCTGAGTCAAGAACCTGTTTGCTCCCTTTTGGGGTTGGGGAATCCCGTTTCGTTACTGGACTATGATTGGTACATGGAATGTGGTGGTTTGTGTAAAGTAAGTCATTCCCGTTGTAACAGCTCCCTAAGAGTGAATCGGTCAAGACACCTACCACAGGTGCGCGACAAACACATTTCATCTAACCGACTTCCTTTCTCCTCATCCCCCAATGACAATCACTTCCACACTCGCCCGCCTCGCCAAAATTTCAAACCGGAAAACGCGGCGCAAGAGCGTCGCCCAGCGACCGGAAGGGAAACGAACCAGAGATACGATCTACAGACCGAAATCAATACGAGCCGACAAGGCACATGTGTATCAATGTTGTAACCTCCCCACAAAAAAATATAATTATCTAACATTCACATTTAGTGTAACCTCCCAACAGTTAAATAATAATTATGTGTACCATTCACATTTCGCGTAACCTACCAACAGATAAATTCCGTAACCTACCAATAATACAATGTGACTAGTTCCTCAATAAAATTGTGGCTCATTTACTACCTTTCAATAATTGACTGTGAATTTAAACTGGTAAATTTTGGACGTCAGCAGTGCTGCGTCATGGCCCTGAGAGATCATACTGAATAAATTGAAAATTCTTACCTCAGTGAATTCGCTGGATAACGTGTATATATTTGCTCCTATAAAAAAATTTTCTGGCACAGCCCACTGCAATGCTGGACAATGGATTTGTCATGTATAAAATGAAACAACTGATTTTTCTTTACAATAATCGGGATGACCATGGATTGGAGGTATTAGTAAATTCTTTAAATTGATATGAATGATTGTCAAAAGTTAATTTTTATAAGAAAGGTTATTATTAAGAGATTTTTGTTAAAACATTTACATGGGACTTAATATAACAGTAGTACATATGCGCGAGGCTGCTTTTACCTTATACTACATCGCTCAGGTACCGCCATCGCTCCGCACGACCGGCCCAGCCAACTCCATAGACACGACTCCTAGCTACTACTTACTCCTACTGCCACACAGTTCCTACTGCAGCCAACACTGATCTCTGGTATGAGATTCTCTTATAGCTTACATATCGCACGCAGCGCATGAGCAATCCATCGAAATTACATCTGCTCGAGTACGCTAGCAATAAATTCCTTAGTCATGGACCTCTTGCAATGTTCTTATGATTTTGGATCAATTATACAATTTAAATTCAACTACAATATTTGATTTCTTCTTTCCTGAAACATGTGCTGATTATTCAAGTGTGAATTTCCAGTGTCGCCAATTCGTAACTGCGTGTTATGAAACGCTACTTTCCCCTCAGATTATCGATGCTACTGATGATTATTACTAAACCGAGAAGTTGTCAGATAATATCTTACACTTTTAGTTGTAAACACCCCATTCTAATGCACATAATTTTAGGTTACAAGGCAGTTTGTGACGTCAGATGTTGTTTGGAGTGACAATGTCTTAATTCTACATGTTACATGAGCTATTTAATATAAAGTAATATCAGGAGGTGCTTGCTGAACCGTGTATAATCCAATCTTTAGAGCTGTTGTCGTCATTGAACCGACTTTAAGGCATATAGCTAGCAATGCTTCTGTGTTTCCTATTTGAACGTTGTGATTTCTGTAATGGATCCATATCTCATTAGAAAGTGAACAACTATAAGTTGCTCACTAACAATCTTTAAATATCATTAAGGTCTGGTGATTACTCTTTCCATGTTCATTATTATTCACATTCTTATCCTATAATTGATTTGTTTCAGTTGCATATTTAATTTAGGTCTGTGCGTCTCACGTAACTTTTCTTTCTCTTATAGAGATCAATCTCTGTTAATATGTCATTTGGGTCACTTCTGGGTTCTTATAACGCGTCGTTTCTTTATACCTGGGAGAAGTTAAACCGTTTGCTTTACCGAGTGCACCGCTTACAACTGTAGCACAATTCAACGTGCAGTTCGTGACTAAATACTATAGAAATTCGCAGAACATACAAGATCGTCCATTTGCTACATCCTTTAACATAAGAATAAGCAAGGCACCAGCGGTGTTATAAAAGCAATGTTTACCTACAGTAGTCTTCGCTGTGCGAAACGGTGCATTACCACTCGCAAAAATGTTATTTCTATTGAGGTAACTTCAAACATTACATGTACCCACTTGTCGTGACGGGCCGAAATTTGTTGTGTTTCGAGTCACCGTAAAAAGAGACGTCCTTACTTATGCACGCTTCAGCTGTACGTTAAATGTAAACTAAAATATGATTGTGACTACGAATATCTGTGACGTGTTTACGTAAATTTTTGTGAAAAATTGTTGTAGATGGATGGAGAGTAGAACGATACAGCCAGCTTTGGATGTCGGGTATACCAGCCATGCAGCAACGTAAGCGTCAAAGAGTCTACAAAGAGGATCACGGCCATCACACAAAACTTTGTTTTAAAACGTGGTTATAGCGCTACTTGTTTGTTCAGATTTAATGGTTCCTAAAAATTTCATCTGATATTAATGGCAGTTTGATTTTGCTTAGGGCATCGGACAGTTATCTGACCGTGAGTCTCCCACTGATCGGAGCACATTCGGTTTACCTGAACATGATTGGGTAAGTAATCGCGGGAGCTGCATTACCAGTGAATGCAGTAGTTAAACGGGTTACTTCAGCTATTTTCTCAGGAAATCAGTACGGACGTCTGTAAAAGTTTGAAGAAACGGTTCCATTATTATTCAGTTCGAGTTGTTGGTCAATTCTAGGCTAACTACGGAAGCGAAACAGGATGATGTATCCGTAAGGGATGTTAACACACTATTCGTTGCTAACAGATAGTTCAAAATTTTTTTGTTTGTCTTTAAGGATTATTTGGAGTCAGTAAAATTTCCAACAGTGTTCCGGTTTGTGGTAGTGGTCCTCTACAGAACCCTCTTGCGGAAGAGTGGTTACTGTTTGAATGTTTGGTATTTCAGATTGAACTATTTTGAATTCGGGGTATAATTCAGGTGTTTAATACTGTGTTAGCAGGGACTATGAAAAATTTTACCGAAACTGGAAATTTGTTAACAAGTCCTGTTTGCCCTGAATGCGACAGAATTAATTGACTCGAAATCTAGATTTACTTATTAGCCATCTGAAACCATTACCTTGCTCGGCGTTAAGTACTGCTGTTCACTTCTGTGGAGCTGTATGGACTACCTAATAAATATTGTGACACACAGTGTTGATATAGACAATTAATAGCGAACGACGGAAGAGGAAGAGACTTGCTTGAATGATTAAATGTCAGGGAAAAAGTGGAGGTTGCATTAAGCTTTTGATGTAGCAAGGCTCTAGTAGTACAGCTTACAAGGAACTCGAGTACAGCCATTGTGTAACCAATTTTATTCGTGAACGAAAACGAAGAAAAAAACCAGATTTTCACTGAAGAAAAATAAAATAAATTCGCATCTCAGTTCGTAGCTGTTGAAGTATATGCAACATATTATGATAAGAGTCCAAATGAAAACTGAGAGAGAGTAACAGACTGAGTAAAATTTGAGTACTAGAAAAACTAAAAGAAAAATATTTTGAAGACAAAGAAAGATATTAATAACTTCCATAAAAAGTATGTTCAAATACAGTAATTGGTAGTTATAATAAAAATTCGTAGATTTTATATTTGGCGAACATGAAGGGTCCTTTAGTTAAAATAATACAAGAAATACATGAAGATAACATATGTCTAGTGAAAATCGGTAGTACACTTTCACAGAAATTTAGAACAAGCATGGGTCATTTAAAGGCAGCCCCATGTCATCAACAATATTAAAATCTATGTAGATATCGGTCTTAACACACGGTCTCGTAAATCCAATGGGATGGGGCTAGAAATTAAAGATGGAGTTTATTTACATCAACTACTATTTACTGATGATCAAGTAATTATAGCACAAGATGGGTAACCAATTAGCAATGGAATACAGAAACTGAGGATTGAAGATTAATTACCAGGAAACAGAATACCTCACTAATGATACAGAGGGAAAGAAAATTAAGAAGGTCAGTACTGTCTGTTATTTGGGATCCATTTTAGAGTTACAGGGAAAATCAGAGGTAGAAATTAATAAAAGAATCAGCAGTGGAAGGAAGGTCATTGGGATGGTCATCTCAGTGTTATGGAGCAGCAATGTAATAACCCGAACAAAAAAAATCATACAAAAATCGATACTAGAGAGCGTAGTTATGTATGGAGTGGAGACTTGGAGTTCAACTCTGAAACACCTAAAACAACAGCAAGCAGTAGAAACAGATATCTGGAGAAGATCAGCAAGAATTTCTGGAAAAGAGAATGTAAGAAACAACGTAATAATAAAGAGAATGGAAGTAAGAAAAAGAATACATGACGTGATGGACAGAAAGTTACAATGGTACAGACATGTAAGGAGAATGGAGGAAGCCAGAATTCCGAAAATGATCCTGGAATGGAAACCAGGGGGAATGGAGAGAAGAGGACGCCCTATGACCACGTGGCTCCAAAATGTACGATTAACAATGAGAAGATTTGGCGCAGAGAAAGAACATACACAAGATCGAAACACTTAGAAGGACATACTGGGGAGATAAATTAAGATCTTATGTAAAAGATGTAGTAATTTAGAGGTATTTGTTATGTTGGAGAAAAACCTTTGTATCGAGGAAAGTCTCAATAAATGGTAAAAATATTTTATTTAACGAAATGTTTACAATTTTCAAGAAAAGGATTTTACTGGATAACCGGATACTCTTCCCAAATATAAAAAAAAATGTATGTATACAATGAATAGCTTGGAGAAAAAAGACAGGAATAATATTCAGATATCGTAATAAGAAAGTTGTAGACAAACAGATATTACATCTCTGACCTTGCAGATATGTAGATTTTTGCTTTCTGTGATAGAAAACGAACATAACAAAAGACAGAAGATGAAAGACGAAAGTTACGTAAGTGGATAAATAATTAATGAAGGTGAATTGCCAGATTTAACTTACGTCTGATATACATATATTTGAAGCAAGGAAAGTTCTGAGCTTTTTATTTCAGAGAAATATTTTACTAATTTTAATCTGTAGACTCAGAAATACTTGTTTGTTGTTTTAGAAAGCGGTATGCTATTATTAGGTACATAATACATAATTATCCAATGAACGCCATTAAATAACGTCCTCTGAATGGTATAGTTAGCCTTACATTTTAGAAATATTAATTTCTGCACACAAATGTTGTGTATCTAGTTCTCTGAACATGGTTCTTGTCATCCTGCTAGTTGGGAGAGTCCACAGCATACTCATCGTGAAAATGTAAGAGGCATGGCAACACGTGATCGCCGAGAATGTTGAGTTCGTCGTGTTTCGTGTTCATGGTAACATGAATCAGGAGCCTTAAGTCTGAAAGTTGTTTTTGTGAGTGAAAGTCAAGCTGAAGGTGAATCTGAATCTGTATGTAGATTAACGCTAATTTTTAGCGATAAAAATTAAAATGCGAGAATGGAAAAATAAGTCTAAATGCGAGAATATTAAGAAATCACACCCTGTATGAAACTTAGTGCAACCACCAAATCAGACTATGCTCTTTGATAAAAGGAAACCGATTACTTTCATAAAAGAAATTATTCAGGTAGTGAAGGGAGATGAAAATTTAATAGTCATGGGTGTCTGGAATTCGACAGTAGGAAAAGGAAGAGAAGGAAACGTAGTAGGTGAATATGGATTGGGACTAAGAAATGAAAGAAGAAGCCACTTGGTAGAATTTTGCACAGAGCATAACTTAATCATAGCTAACACTTGGTTCAAGAATTATGAAAGAAGGTTGTATACATGGAAGAACCCTGGAGATACTAAAAGGTTTCAGATAGATTATATAATGGTAAGACAGAGATTTAGGAACCAGATTTTAAATTGTAAGACATTTCCAGGGGCAGATATGGACTCTGACCACAATCAATTGGTTATGAACTGTAGATTAAAACTGAAGATACTGAAAAAAGGTGGGAAGTTAAGGAGATGGGACCTAGATAAACTGACTAAACCAGAGGTTGTACAGAGTTTCCGGGAGATCATAAGGGAACAATTGACAGGAATGGGGGAAAGAAATACAGTAGAAGAAGAATGGGTAGCTTTGAGAGATGAAATAGTGAAGGCAGCAGAGGATAAAGTAGGTAAAAAGACGAGAGCTACTAGAAATCCTTGGGTAAAAGAAGAAATGATGAATTTAAGTGATGAAAGGAGAAAATATAAAACTGCAGTCAATGAAGCAGGCAAAAAGGAATACAAACTTCTCAAAAATGAGATAGACAGGAAGTGTAAAGTGGCTAAGCAGGGATGGCTAGAAGACAATTGTAAGGATGTAGAGGCTTATCTCACCTGGGGTAAGATAGATCCAGCCTACAGGAAAATTAAAGGGACCTTTGGAGAAAAGAGAACCACTTGTATGAATATCAAGAGCTCAGATGGAAACCCAGTTCTAAGCAAAGAAGGGAAAGCAGAAAGGTGGAAGGAGTATACAGAGGGTCTATACAGGTGCGATGTTCTTGAGGACAGTATTATGGAAATGGAAGAGGAGGTAGATGAAGATGAAATGGGAGATATGATACTGCGTGAAGAGTTTGACAGAGCACTGAAAGACCTAAGTCGAAACAAGGCCCCGAGAGTAGACAACATTCCATTAGAACTACTGACAGCCTTGGGAGAGCCAGTCCTGACAAAGCTCTACCATCTGGTGAGCAAGATAAACGAGACAGGCAAAATACCCTCAGACTTCAAGAAGAATATAATAATTCCAATCCAAAAGAAAGCAGGTGTTGACAGATAAGAAAATTACCGAACAATCAGTTTAATAAGTCACAGCTGCAAACTACTAATGCGAATTCTTTACAGACGAATGGAAAAACTGGTAGAAGCCGACCTCGGGAAAGATCAGTTTGGATTCCATAGAAATGTTGGAACATGTGAGGCAATACTGACCCTACAACTTATCTTAGAAGAAAGATTAAGGAAAGGCAAATCTACGTTTCTAGCATTTGTAGACTTAGAGGAAGCTTTTGACAATGTTTACTGGAATACTCTCTTTCAAATTCTGAAGGTGGCAGGGGTAAAATACAGGGAGTGGAAGGCTATTTACAATTTGTACAGAAACCAGATGGCAGTTATAAGAGTCGAGGTACATGAAAGGGAAGCAGTGGTTGGGAAGGGAGTGAGACAGGGTTTTAGCCTCTCCCCGATGCTATTCAATCTGTAGACTGAGCAAGCAGTAAAGGAAACGAAAGAAAAGTTCGGAGTAGGTATTAAAATCCATGGAGAAGAAATAAAAACTTTGAGGTTCGCCGATGACATTGTAATTCTGTCAGAGACAGCAAAGGACTTGGAAGAGCAGTTGAACGGAATGAACAGTGTCTTGAAAGGAGGGTATAAGATGAACATCAACAAAAGCAAAACGAGGATAATGGAATGTAGTCGAATTAAGTTGGGTGATGCTGAGGGAATTAGATTAGGAAATGAGACACTTAAAGTAGTAAAGGAGTTTAGCTATTTGGGGAGCAAAATAACTGATGATGGTTGAAGTAGATAGGATATAAAACGTAGACTGGCAATGGCAAGGAAAGCGTTTCTGAAGAAGAGAAATTTGTTAACATCGAGTATTGATTTAAGTGTCAGGAAGTCGTTTCTGAAAGTATTTGTATGGAGTATAGTCATGTATGGAAGTAAAACATGGACGATGAATAGTTTAGACAAGAAGAGAAGCTTTCGAAATGTGGTGCTACAGAAGAATGCTGAAGATTAGATGGGTAGATCACATAACTAATGACGAGGTACTGAATAGAATTGGGGAGAAGAGGAGTTTGTGGCACAACTTGACTTGAAGAAGGGATCAGTTGGTAGGAAATGTTCTGAGGCATCAAGGGATCACTAATTTAGTACTGGAGGGCAGTATGGAGGGTAAAATTCGTAGAGGGAGACCAAGAGATGAATACACTAACCAGATTCAGAAGGATGTAGGCTGCAGCTGGTACTGGGAGATGAAGCGGCTTGCACAGGTTAGAGTAGCATCGAGAGCTGCATCAAACCAGTCTCAGAACTTAAGACCACAACAACAAAATACTTTAAAAGTAAAGGTGGTACATGTCAAATATGATTAAAGCAATTACTGTTCTCTACACAGTTTGTCTTACGTACGTGCAAACTGCTCTAGTAGCTACGGCCCGTCTCGACAACACAGTTGCAAAATGTAACTACAGATGTATGCAGATGTGCAGTGTGTATTCTAAAAACATTTCAATCAGTCGCAGTTCATAATTTTTGATAATGGTTTTTAAATAAATTCATAATTAATTTACTCTTGGGATGTGGGCAATGACTCTGATTTAGATGAACTAATTTCCAGCTTCAAATCCTTCTACTTAATAAAATTTAATGAAATTTCAAAAAAATTAAAGCTTTTTCTAAAACACTTAACAATAATTCAATAATTACAGAAATTGAACTACACACATACACTCCTGGAAATGGAAAAAAGAACACATTGACACCGGTGTGTCAGACACACCATACTTGCTCCGGACACTGCGAGAGGGCTGTACACGCAATGATCACACGCACGGCACAGCGGACACACCAGGAACCGCGGTGTTGGCCGTCGAATGGCGCTAGCTGCGCAGCATTTGTGCACCGCCGCCGTCAGTGTCAGCCAGTTTGCCGTGGCATACGGAGCTCCATCGCAGTCTTTAACATTGGTAGCATGCCGCGACAGCATGGACGTGAACCGTATGTGCAGTTGACGGACTTTGAGCGAGGGCGTATAGTGGGCATGCGGGAGGCCGGGTGGACGTACCGCCGAATTGCTCAACACGTGGGGCGTGAGGTCTCCACAGTACATCGATGTTGTCGCCAGTGGTCGGCGGAAGGTGCACGTGCCCGTCGACCTGGGACCGGACCGCAGCGACGCACGGATGCACGCCAAGACCGTAGGAGCCTGCGCAGTGCCGTAGGGGACAGCACCGCCACTTCCCAGCAAATTAGGGACACTGTTGCTCCTGGGGTATCGGCGAGGACCATTCGCAACCGTCTCCATGAAGCTGGGCTACGGTCCCGCACACCGTTAGGCCGTCTTCCGCTCACGCCCCAACATCGTGCAGCCCGCCTCCAGTGGTGTCGCGACAGGCGTGAATGGAGGGACGAATGGAGACGTGTCGTCTTCAGCGACGAGAGTCGCTTCTGCCTTGGTGCCAATGATGGTCGTACGCGTGTTTGGTGCTGTGCAGGTGAGCGCCACAATCAGGACTGCATACGACCGTGGCACACAGGGCCAACACCCGGCATCATGGTGTGGGGAGCGATCTCCTACACTGGCCGTACACCACTGGTGATCGTCGAGGGGACACTGAATAGTGCACGGTACATCCAAACCGTCATCGAACCCATCGTTCTACCATTCCTAGACCGGCAAGGGAACTTGCTGTTCCAACAGGACAATGCACGTCCGCATGTATCCCGTGCCACCCAACGTGCTCTAGAAGGTGTAAGTCTACTACCCTGGCCAGCAAGATCTCCGGATCTGTCCCCCATTGAGCATGTTTGGGACTGGATGAAGCGTCGTCTCACGCGGTCTGCACGTCCAGCACGAACGCTGGTCCAACTGAGGCGCCAGGTGGAAATGGCATGACAAACCGTTCCACAGGACTACATCCAGCATCTCTACGATCGTCTCCACGGGAGAATAGCAGCCTGCATTGCTGCGAAAGGTGGATATACACTGTACTAGTGCCGACATTGTGCATGCTCTGTTGCCTGTGTCTATGTGCCTGTGGTTCTGTCAGTGTGATCATGTGATGTATCTGACCCCAGGAATGTGTCAATAAAGTTTCCCCTTCCTGGGACAATGAATTCACGGTGTTCTTATTTCAATTTCCAGGAGTGTATAATCTCTCCAAAAACCACAATCCAAATTCTAATTCTGAAATCCATTTTTCTTCTGAGGATTGATAAATCCCAACAAAAAATCAAAAGCAAATAATTCCTTATCTGGATGTCTGAGGAACCAAGAATGCTGCATTATCAAACTGTTGCCACAAATAAAAGAAACTTAATCATTACCTGTAATCCATTCTTCACAAATACGATCACACCGAAGTAAAATTCAGTTCTTTTTCTCTCCAGAATGAGTCTTCTACCGATTCATAATAGAATTCCGAAAATCTCCATTGTTTGTTCCTTGCTACTAGTAAATCATAACTCGACTGTTCGCATCTAACACCAATGCACAACTAACTGTTTCCTCTCTTCTCCTCGAGATCAATCAATAAATCGTCGTAGGTCAAAGATCATCTCTGACTCCTGTATGTGTGGTACAGGGTCTCTGTCGAGGCTGAGCGTGAATGTCTAATTAAAACAAAACCAAAAAAAATTCATACGAAAAGTAACACACACATATTTCACTGCCCCTCGGCCTCTTTGGCCAGCATTATGCAGGATGAGATTTGTAATTAACAAAGATTAGCCTCCAAAATTCGCTAAAGAAGTTTAAACACAAAGTGCAGAAGTAGAAGTATAGAAATAAGAACCGAATAACCGTAAATAGTTTAAGAAGATAACAGGATTCATAATTTACAAATTGTTTTAAGCTGTCGTGCACAAGCTCATTAATAGTCCTTAACAAATTGTCTTAAATCATTGTGCACAGCGCTTAAATAGTCAATGGCAAATTGGTTTAAATCATCGTGCACAGGCACGTAAACAGTCCACAACAAATTGTTTTAAATCATCGTGCACAGGTGCAACAGCAGTCCATAAAATGAGGACGCTCAGTGCATCAATAAGATAATAAATACCGTAAAATCAGATTTTTGCGTCACCGCAATATCTACACTGAAGCGCCAAAGAAACTGGTACAGGAATGCCTATTCAAATAAAGGGGTATGTAAACAGGCAGCATAAGGCTCTGCTGCCTATATAAGACAACAAGCGTCTGGCGCAGTTGTTAGATCGGTTACTGCAGCTACAGCGGCAGGCTATCAAGATTTAAGTGAATTTTAAGGTGGTGTTATCGTGGGAGCCTGAGCGCTAGGACAGAGCATCTCCGAGGTATCAATGAAGCGGGACTTTCCCGTACGACCATTTCACGAGTGTACCGCGAATATCACGAATCGGGCAAAACATAAAATCTCCGACATTGCTGCGGCCGGAAAAAGATCCTGCAAGAACGGAACCAACGACGACTGAAGAGAATCGTTCAACGTGACAGATTTCGTGTTGCAGATTTCAGTGCTGGACAATCAACAAGTGTCAGCGTGCGAACCATTCAACGAAACATCATCGATATGGGATTTCGGCGCTGAAGGCCTACTCGTGTACCCTTGATGATCGCGCGATACAAAGCTTTACGCCTCGCCTGGACCCGTTAACACCGGCACTGGAAACATGTTGCCTGACCGGACGAGTCTCGTTTCAGATCGTATAGAGCGGATGGACGTTTATGGGTATGGAGACAACCTCATGAATCCATGGACCTTGCATATCAGCAGGAGACTGTTGAAGCTGATGGAGGCTCTATAATGATGTGGATCGTGTGCAGTTGGAGTGACATACGACTCTGACAGGTGACACGTACGTAAGCATCCTGTATGATCAACTGCATCCATTCGTGTCCATGGTGAATTCCAACGGACTTCGGCAATTCCAGCAGGACAATGCGAGACCCCACACGTCCAGAATGACTACAGAGTGGCTCCAGGAATACTCTTGTAAGTTTAAACACTTCCGCTGGCCGCCAAACTCCCCAGACACGGACATTATTGAGCATATATGGGATGCCTTGCAACGTGCAGTTCAGAAGAGATCTCCACATCCTCGCATCGAAAGGATTATAGACAGCCCTGCAGGATTCAAGGTGTTAATTGCCTCCAGCACTACTTTAGACGTTAGTCGATTCCGTGCCACGTCGTGCTCCGGCGCATTTCCGTGCTCGCGATGGTACATTCGTCGTCTTGCATTATTTGAAAAGAAGGAAATTCGGGACTTATCGGACGGCACAACAGACAAATCAGCTGCTGCCCAGTCTGTGTACTGTTTGGTTCACTGAAGAGCTGCAACTTTATTTACGGCATTGAGAAAAATAATTGCCGCGCGGGATTAGACGTGCGGTCTAAGGCGCTACAGTCACGGACAGTGCGGCTGGTCCCGGCGGAGGTTCGAGTCCTCCCTCGGGCATGGGTGTGTGTGTTTGTCCTTAGGATAATTTGGGTTAAGTAGTGTGTAAGCTTGGGGACTGATGACCTTAGCAGTTAAGTCCCATAAGATTTCACACACATCTGAACATTTTTGAAAAATAATTTTACGAGGTAACCAATTCCAAACGCCCGTTACATGCAGTTTCCTTCGCAGTGGATGCTCGGATACTGTATATGATGGACTGCAGTCCCTGTCGGTTAGGAGCTTTTTACGATCATTATTTGTTTGCACTGTTTCATGGCCGAAAGTGTTACTCAGTTCGCTGTAGACTTACTGCGCACGTTGATACGCTAACAATTCGGGCAAATTCATTCACGGTGTGGTACACGATAGGTCCTTTGAGCCATTCTCTCACGTCTCCACGTCGGCTTATGTTACTGATCTGATTCTAGACAATCGACTGGAACAGACACACTAAGTCACTGTCAGTGGTGGAGGATCACGTGACCGCTAACTCTACCCCCATCTACAGCGCTCTAAATCGACCAGTCTGCTCTTTAAATGATTAATACTTCGGCTGATGGGCTTTGTTCTTGTACAGACTGTATGCATTTCAGTACATTTATTTACTGTGTATATCCTGTTATATCTGAATTATTAAGTGCTCGAGTGTGACCCTAAGTTCCTACTAGAATAATGACTGATAGTCGTATTGATTTTTAACCTTTACCTTTCCCTTTTATTTTGAGAACTGTTGGTATGAACTGTGTATTTAAAAGGAAATGTCCTAACGGACTCGTCCTGTCCAAACCGCTAAGGATAGGAACTTAAAACGTAGAGACCGCTACGGTCGCAGGTTCGAATCCTGCCTCGGGCATGGATGTGTGTGATGTCCTTAGGTTAGTTAGGTTCTAAGTTCTAGGCGACTGATGACCTCAGAAGTAAAGTCGCATAGAGCTCAGAGCCATTTTTTGATATTGAGCTTATAATGTTATACTGTAAGACCCGTTTAAGAAGGGTTCTTTCGAAATTCCACCCCTAAGGCGGTGAAATAGGGGACAAAAGGTTTTTTGAAAATGTGTCACTATTAAGGCAATTTTGAAGCCAGAACTACGAAAACCAGTATTTGGTTTCTTGTTAGAAATAAAGAAATAGGTGTTTCGGCGTTTTTGGAATTTTTTCCAGTATGGAGCAGAAATAGTGGGTGATTTTTTTTGAAAATAAGTACTTATTAAAGTACTACTAAAATAGTTTTAAGGATACATCCATGAAACTAGTATCTGGCTTCTCGGTTACAAATAAATAGACCACTTCTTTCAGTGTTTTTGGAAATTCAGCTCCTAAGCAAGTGTAATGTCTCATAAAGATTTTTATGAAAATATTCCATTATGAAAGAATTTTTAAAATTAAAACAAAGGAAATTTGTATATGGGTTCTTGGTGTGTTTCGGGAAATTCAATCCCTGAGGACGTAAGATAGGGGATGATAATTTTTATGGAAATTTTTCATTATGAAAACATTTTTGACAATAAATCTCTGAACATTTGTATTTGGCTTCTCTGTTAGAGAGAAAAAAATACAGGTTTCATGGTTTTTTGGAAATTGAAACGCTAAGGGGCTAAAACAGGGGATGAAAATTTTTATGAAAATATTGATTTACATTAAAACATATTTAAAGCTTCAGTTGCAGCTATAAAAATGGTATTTGACTTAGAAATATGTGTCAGCGGATGAAAGTTTTTAGGGCAGAATCACAGTCATTCAAAAGGCAGAAGTAACAAAGATCTCGACTCGAGCTACCAGAATCGCTCTTTGGTCAGAAGCATGTTCGAAATGACCATCCTTCTATGGCTTTAATTAGCGTCAAAAGTTTAGATCAAAATTTCGATTCGAGAAAAAAAATTGTGCAGACCATACAGTCTACTCGAGCCAAGCAGCGTGTGCTAAGATACTTACTAGTAAATTATAGCGTTATGAACTACAAATTGGAACTGGAAATTTGTGATAAGGTCTTAGGGGACCAAACTGCTGAGGTCATCGGTCCCTAAGCTTACGCACTACTTAATCTAACAACTGCTAACTTACTGTAAGGGCAACATATACACCCATTCTCGAGGGAGGACTAGAGCCTCCGACGGAGGGAGCCGTGCGGACCGTGCAAGGCGCGGCTACTCCGCTCGGCTATGAACTACAAAAATTGCTACGATGGAGTACGGGAGGAACGGCCGTGTGCAAGTTTCCTTTGGAGGGCGTGGCCGAAGCACTGGCGGGAGAGAGGGCAGGGTCCTGGGCGACAGGCGGCTGTGCTGCAGATGAGAGGCGAGATAAGGCGCGCGGCCGGTAGCGCACCGGCGGCGTTACCACGGGCCTCGTTACTCGGCCCCCTGTCGCTACGAGCCGGCCTCTTGTCGGCCTGCTCGCCTACTGATTTATACACTGTGCGCGCTCCTGGAAACCACCTGGCGGAGCTACGGGGGCACTGCCCTCTCCATTGTCATCTTCGGGGTAGGGGTGGCAGTTATCACTGAAGCAACAGGTTCTTCTGTTGCATCGGGTTTGTTCCACCCTAGCCTCTTACACCGCTAAAAGTGACCGGTTTCTGAAATAACCGATTTTCAATTTTATATGCCTATTGTTACCTGTAATATACGTAGAAATCTAACAAAGAATGGAAAATTTCTGACTCACTCAGTTTTAAGGTCCACAGAATCAAAATACTAAACAAAATAGGCAAATAAAAGAAAGCTTTGTCCTTCCACCGTTAGCTGCTTTTTGTCGAAAAGTGGTGAATTGTTGAATACTACAAAAAATCAGCAATATTCGTCTGCTGCTTCCAGTATTTGGAAACTCATCATCATCATATTGTAATCGGGAGTCATATTATTATTTGAGCATTACAAATAGTCTCTGCTAAAACATGTTAACAGAGGTTCAAGGACCCTATTATTCGTGTTAATTTGTCCATTTTGAAGGGCTGCAAGTAAATAAAAGTACACAGGTAGCAGATTCTATTTTTATTGTACACTATGAATGGATCGTTGTTAAGTTTTTAACTTCCTTCCTCTTTTATTATTTCGTAGAAGTGATAGACAAATCTTTAATCTTTTAAAGCAAATGAAACATTGTACTTCACTGTTACGTCACTACGTAAAAATATTTCCAAATTACTATTGGTGCTATACTGCAGCATAACGGATGTCCGGCGACAACAGCCAGAAACAACTGTATAGACCAGGTAGGGTCAAGTCATGCACACAGCACGCGTACCGTAAGCCACGACACACGACAACACGGACATTGTTGTCTCAGAAATGCTGTACCAATTCTTATACCATGTGTTTGTTGCTCATTTCTGTCGTCACTATTAATAAAATAGAACGGATCGCTTTTCCCATTTTCTATAAAAACGCAGTATTCCAAACCAAAGCAAATTTTATGAATAAAAATTACTTTTTTTAAAAAAAAAGACTTGTTTAAAACAATAAATTTTAGCACTGGTGCTATCGGTAACTGATACTTCGCTTTTTAACTTGGTTATTAGTAAAAAATAAAAAGAACCATGTAACTGGGATCAAACAAACGCCGAAAAATATCGGATATTTAGAACCAAAATACCTTATCGGTTTGAACCGATCGGTTTTTTACATTCCTATTTCATACAGCTAAACAATACTCAAGTGGAGTTAGTATAATGACAATGTCTTCGGCAGTGTTGATTGCATAGTTCAGTAGTTGTTGTGTCGACAGTACTTTATTGAGGTATTTTGGTAAGCAAGAAAGGCATTCGAATGAAAGAAGTTATCGAAATCTTCAAATGTCTGTGAATAAAACAGCGAAGAATCATCCGTAGACCAAGTGATCGGTAGCCGTGAAACACGGCATTCCTGGCGGCGCTGATACTCTCGTCGTATGGCTGTTGTGGAGACCAGAAGTGGTTCCTGGTATCTACATGAAGGGGGCTTTGTACAGTCTGGATATGAGGGGCTGGTGGTTTCGTAACCCTACTACATGAACTGTGGTCAGGTCAGGGCCCACTATGTTGCCGTAAGGGCCAGTGCTCTCATAATAACCGGGGTTCTCCACGTGTTGTTCGCAATAAACTTTTGCAGTTCCTGGAAGGAAGTAGCACTTTGCTGAGGAATGCTATGAGCTAAAGCAGGAAATAGCCAATAAATATTCCTGAACCGTTTCTGAGGTTGATAGTTTGAAAGGCATAATAAATGGAAGAGTAAAGTAGGAGAGAACGTGGAACTGTATTCTCTTTCTAGACTTTCGCCTCTACGCGGCCACGTAATAGAGGTTTAGCATATTTTCTTACTCGCTGACAAACCTTGCATTGTCTGCGTATCCATTTTGCCAATTTTCTATTAGAAACGAAAGCAAAAAGTGAACCATGTTTGTAGTTATGTATTGAAAAAATTTCATTTCCATATTTCGTGAACACACAAATGGTTCAAATGGCTCTGAGCACTATGGGACTTAACATCGGAGGTCATCAGTCCCCTAGAACTTAGAACTACTTAAACCTAACTAACCTAAGGACACCACACACATCCATGCCAGAGGGAGGATTCGAACCTGCGACGTAGCGGTCTCGTGGTTCCAGACTGTAGCGCCTAGAACCGCTCGGCCACCCCGGCCGGCCGTGAACATACCTTTGAAGTTATGAAACACTAATACAAAGAAATATGCTTAATGTGCAAATGTACAAGTACAGCACACAAAATAAGAAACATGATGCCGGACGGTTTCTCAATGCTGGGCGTAGCTGCTTAGCATGATTACAACGCGGGTTTGAAAATGTCTCTATGACAACGTCTCTGCATAGCCCTATAGATGGCTATCGTTCTCGCCTACAGCCGTTTGCGCTTCTCAGTTGAAAGCTGTTAAAAGCGCTGCCAGGTACATGGGATCTCCTTAAGCTGACTCTTCTATAGCTGTGTCTTAATAGTAAAATATTATTGTATTAAAACCTGACGCATGGTGCGGTATTTTTTCACGTAACGCAGTGTTTGTGACATAATATCTCTTGAACTATGTGTTGTACAATGATGTAGTTGCGTAGGTATATTCAGCGGCGTATGTGGATACTGTCAGCAAACTATACTGATAGTAGAGTTAGTAGCAAAACAAGCAAACACCGTGGGCCCAGGCCTTGATGGCCTAGAGGTACCGACCGGCTGCCGTGTCATCCTCAGCTCTGAGGCGTCACCGGATGCGGATACGGAGGGGCATATGGTCAATACACTGCTCTCCATGCGGTTGTCAGTCTTCGTGACCGGTGCTCCTACATCTCAATAAAGTAGCTCCTCAATTGACTTCACAAGTGCTGAGAGCACTCCGCTTGGCAACAGTACTTGGCAGACCCGGATGGTGACCCATCCAAGTGCTAACCATTCCCGACAGTGCTTAATTTCGGTTAGGCTGTTGGCAGAGTAAGTAGCAAAGAAGGAATAATTTAAACGTCATGGCCGAGGCGGCAGTTTTTCACTCGTCTCACTGTTTATGAAGTCATATTTCCTGATCTATATGTCACACAATGATATAATGTTGTAGTTACACTCAGTGGTACATGTGGATACTGTATGAAAGTGTGTTGGTAGTTGTGTCAGTAGAAAAGAAGTAATAAATTTAAATGTAATGCGCAACGAGGCAGTTTCTCACGTAACTCATTGTTCTTGACGTCATATCTCTTGAACTATGGTACTTACGTGGTTCTTATACCCACAGCGATTGTTGCCTGACAGTAAGGGATGTGTGTGCCAAATTTGTTGAAATTAGTCCACTGTTTTAAGAGGAGATGCGGAACATGAATATGACGGTTGGAACTTTAATAGTGGCAACTATTTATTGATAGCTCGTACAAAATAGATACATGTTTCAAAGTTTTACTGACCAACCCTCGTATATTCGTTTTTACAATATGTGCGGATTCCATTTTGAAATGACAGCGTTCACTTTATCTGTGTTCGAGTCTTTTTCTGAAATTAAAAAAGATACTCCGGAAAATTAATGTTTTTCCAAATGTGAAAACATGTTCCAAGATACGACATGGCCATCTTCCTACGAATAAAGAGTCTATTGAAGTTTGAAGTGTTCCAGTCCAGAAAAACTTGTCCGTATTATATTTAATCGTCAATCTGTTACATTAATACTGTACTAAGGAAGTGAAATCTTATTAAGAGAAGTATTATCAAAAACCAGATGCAAGTGGAAATAGAAGCTACTGGAAAAAAAAAACAATTTCCGTTTTCAAGACAAATAAAATTATTAAGACGTTAATACTTTCAGCTCTTTTGCAAGCATTACATGTTCTGCGGTTAAAGGCCTTCTTACGTTTCAGTATACAAGATGATGCGCGACCGACGAAGTGTAGCTTAACAATCACCATGTTAGGATATTATGTAACTAGTTCTGAAAATATATGGAACTTCATTCACCGTAAAATTCTGTATCTGAAAAATGAACAATATATTCTAAACTGCTTTTGTGTATAATACAGCACTTAAAACGCGAAATATTTACAAATGCTGCGCAAAACATAACCTTATGTCTAGCAACAACCAAAACTGTAGAAAATGGAGGGAAATGCTTATGGCGGCCTCTAGAGCGCCTTCTCTCATGGGATTTTAAACAGTCATTAGCATAAAGCAACGGACAAAAAACATCTTGTGTTCTAGCCAGACTATTCTCTACGTACAACAATCTCTCCTACTCTTTGGTGAAAACTGGAAGATATACGTTAAGAAAGTGTTTTAGATCTTTAAAATAATAGTGATTTTCTTTTACGCAATGCATAATCGACTTTTAAAAGGAGAATCCGCACAAATACATTGAAATGTAATCATAACTGATTTTAACATGCTTTGCAGATGGTTCAGCAATTATTTATAATTATATATTACTGAGCTATCCTCATTTTCACCAGGGGCTTGCTGATGGTGTGACAGTATTTATGGAAATCCGTGGTTGTGTTTTGTAGCTGCAAGAAGAAGAAAATTTTTTGAATACTCTCGTACAAAAAGTACGCCGTTCGTCTAAAAAGCTCCGAGACTTTGTTGCGGGCGTGTAATCGACGTCAGCGATGTGGCAGCTTGAAATAACAACTGTAAACAATAGATGTGCATTTGATCTATCAGCTGTGAGCAGGCAATGTTAGGTGGTGGACGTGCGGCCGTAGTGTGTCCGTGTTGTCGTGTCACAAATCGTAAAGGAACAAGGAACTAAACATCTCTTAATCAAGCGATCAAGACATTCTACAGAATGTTCTGAAGAAGAGAAAGTGTGTGCGAAGTTTGTCCACCGCATCTCAACTACCGAACAAAAATAATGACTCATGGACTCGTGCCGGGACTTGATTGAAGCGACAACCGCGGACGGTTCTTTTCTGGAAAACACCATCACGGGTGACGGGACTTCGTGTTATCAATACGAACGTAGAAGTATACGGCACAGGGCAGGAAGGATTTCTAATGGTCTGAAAAGACCGAAGAATACGAATGTGACGTGCGAATTTAACAGCATCCCGGAGGAGGACGATTCTGACAGTTTCACATGACTGTACGGACGTTCTGAGCGCTGTACTCAGTTGGAGGAAAAATACGTAGAGCAGACGAAGCATTAAAGCCATCGCTGTAACTATTCTGTATTATTATTAATCCAATCTCGAAACTTTTTGGGCAGACCCGCTATAACAATTGAGATTACTGGTAGTGACGTCCTTTACAGCTACACTTCGAAGCTGCAATGAACTGTGTATGTGTGTACTCAAAATACGGCGCATACAGGACAAGTAACTGTGGCACCAACAGCTTCAATGAATTACTGCTACTAGTGGCTGCCTTGCGTTTAGTGTTTTGTCTTCCAACGTCCACAGCAAGGTATCGAACAAGTCAAGGCTTGTTAACGTCTGCATATGTGCGTTCAAGGAGTAGCTGATGCCATTCCCAAGGGTGTCATATTCGCCGAGCTGACTGAAATACACGTGCGAGATATGTTTGTTCGTCACCTGTGAGTTGCGTCGCTTCACGCAAGAAACGTGTTCTGGAAATTCGTAACGAAATTCCGACTGTTTTTCAATATTTCCGTAACTTTTCGACATTTTTCAACGTGTTTCGGTACATTTAGATATTTTCCAAAATGGTTTACTGCTGCAACAAAGGGCGTTATACGAACATCACTGTCTTCATATTACTAGGTCTATAGAATTATCAGTGAGAGTTATATGCAACAAGTGGCTTGGTGTGTGAGTAAAATATGAGTGTGAGAAAGTTTCAAAGACTTTTATGCCGCAAAATTTACAGCAGCGCTATTCCGTTAAGGCGAGCTGTGCTTGTGGTGCTGTCACACGCTAAACCATTATAGACATGAGCACTATCTAATGCTGAGCTATCGTTCTCTTCGCAATCGATCTGTCTTTTAGACTGATTCAGCTGGGGTGTGAAGAACATACATCAAGCAGACACAGCAAGGAATGCCTTCCAGCCGCGTAGCGAGATGTGGGGAGCACTCACTCTTTGATGTGGCATCCAGTCTATTACAACCAACTAGCTGCACTCAGGCCTGTGGTCATAGGTAATGTGAGCATGATATATTTCTCAGAAGTAGTAGGCATCACACTTCACATACCTCCATTTATTTCTTTTAATTACATCCAACGAAGTAACTCCAGAGCTGATTTTCTCTGTGAAATAAACAACTCGGGATAGGATTATATTCACATGTACTAGTTTTTTGGATATCTTTGTCGTCAGTTTTTGTTCTCATTATTGCATCCATGTGCATTTCAGTTCCTGCAAGGTAGAGATGTAAGTGCACATCCGTCTGCTAGAATGAAACGTGTATGTTCCTGCAGACTGGTAGAAGGGGATAACGAAGAGATTATGCAGATCCACAACTCCTGAATCCCATAGAACACCTTTGGGATGTTTTGGAACGCCGACTTCGTGCCAGGCCTCACCGAGCGACATCGATGCCTCTCCTCAGCGAAGCACTCCGTGAACAACGGGCTGCCATTCCCCAAGAAACCTTCCATAACCTGATTGGACGTATGCCTGCGAGAGTGGAAGCTGCCATCAAGGCTAAGGATGGGCCAACGCCATATTGAACTCCAGCGTTTCCGATGGAGGGAGCCACGAACTTGTAAGTCATTTTCAGCCAGGTATCTGGATACTTTTGATCACATAGTGTAAAGGGATGGAGTATTAACATGCTTCTAATTTTTAATCTAAATACTATAGACAGTACTTCTTACGAAGTGTAGTGTAACGACGTATTAGTTTTTCGTTTGATATATGACCATGTGCAGACTTCGTCACCTACGTCAGTTACAACCCACTTCAAAAATGATTTATATTCTTTTTAAATTGTCATAGAATGGTTCTTGAACGAAACTGTAAAACATCAGTTGAGTCGTGTGCAAAGAATTACATCACTTGGGCCAATTGGTTTTTGCGACTTTTTCGAATTTAAATTTCGTTTGTTTCTCCTCAGAAATTATGTTGACACACGTTATCTTGATCTAATCGATATGAGAATCACACATTAAATAAACTTTTTAGATTCAAAGTTTCGGTGAACGCCGTAAGAATCACGAATCTTGTCAAATATATTATTAATCCGTTCACATAATTCTTCATAAATAAATCTTCAAGACACGTGTTTCAACTTTAGTAGCATACACTATTTTATTAGCTTCCTACACATACAGATGTGAACTTGAGCGTTGAGAGTTAGTGACTGACATTTCAATAAGATTAAGCTCTATATGACACCATTGTTGTACAAAAAGAGTATAAAAATTCATTTTTAATTTTTAGAAGCGCGACGCAACAACTCGGTTCCAGGATCTTCTGTTGCTCCTTGGCTGTCGACCCGCGACGTATAGCGGCCAGCAATTTCCTCTCTGGTCGCGGCAACGAAGATGCTGTCTCCGTTCGTTGCGCCGCCCTCTCCGTACACGAAACACATAAAAAATACAAAACTTTTAGATAATTCACATCTATTACAAATAATAAGAAAAACACATAAACAAAACTAAATTAAACTTATAGTCACCTGCAAACTGGGCTGACTTTGGTGGATGGGTGACGCTTAATTTCGTCCCACTACATACCCCACCCACAAGCTCAGTTTGTCAGGTTTTAACCGAAAACAAAACTTTTCAGTATACAATATTTAACTGTTAATACATTTTCCTCACATTTTACGTAACCTAGAGTCCTTGCTCTTAGATAGTTTTAATCCTTTTAATACGATATTGTTGTGACTATTATGGTAATTCGTGACCGAATATAGGGAGATTGCTCCTCTTCAGTTAATAGTTGCTAATAAATACTAATTTAGTACGTTCTTTAACGTTGTTACATTAGGACAGAGCATTCAAATTGTGATAGATTAGTTTCAGTTTCATTTGTTTACTAGAGTTATTTTTTCCAAAAATGTATATTACTCATAAGTTTCTCACAATAACTAATAGTACTATTTACTTTACGTCATTCTTTTCCCTAATGCCTTATTTATGCCTGACGTCAAGAAGAAATCAAGCAAAACTTTCTTTAGAATCTCGGCACGGCTTTCTTTACCTTCGGACACCTTGTTGTGTAATGGCAATTTATTTAGGAGAAACAAGCGAGAGAGCCCCGTTTGGTGTGTTCTATATTAACACTATTACAAACATCTATTAAAGGCACTCTGCTATGTTCTCGTGAGCCATATAGCTCTGGACGCCCATGGTCCCTAAACTATTAACCATCCCCTTTGGTTCCTACTATCCGAGTAAATTTAAAATATGCAAAGTTCCTTTTGACCTAAGAGCCAAAATTTCTTCCATATAAATCCCCCTTTTGGTTATCTTTCTCTTTTTGAAGTACCAGTAGATTATTGTAGAACACTTGTTTAAGCTTTCTGTTTCATTCTTTAAAATAATACGTAACTATCACGAAAACTTCACATGAATAAACTATGAACGCTCTTCCGTGTGTAACATATACTAAATATTAACTTATTTAGGAATGAAGGCTTTCATTTGATCAACACTATATAATCCCTTAATTACACCTGATGAAGGTTCCATAAGAAGTAATGCTTTGGGATGTACAATCTTATGTACAACATATGGACCTTCAAAGATAAAGAAGAATTTTCTACATTCCTTACCGATCTTAGAACTTTTAGGATGAGATCGTACTAACACAAGATCTCCTACCTGAAATGAGGGTTCTATAGCCTGTTGATTATAACTTTTAATTCTCCATTAGGCATTTTTTACAATCTGTTCGCAAACTTTTTCGTCTGGAATGCATTGTTGGATCTCATTTACCGGTGGCCAAGGTAGAGCAGCTAGTAAAGGCTCACCTATAATTCGTTTGCCTAAAATTTCTATAGATGATAATCCCGTCGTTAGGTGAGGCAATTCATTTAATATCTTTTCGAATTCAGGCATTAGTTTGGCCCACCGAGTATGTTTATGTGCACAATAAGTTCTACATAATGGTCCTAATTCTTTCATGACTCTTTCTACTAAATTACTTTGAGGGTGATATTTCCAAATTAAGATATGTTTGATTCCATATTGTTTTATCATATCTTGAAATCTTTGACTAATAAAGGCGCTACCGTTATCAGACATAAGTCGCTTAGGAATGCCCCAGTTAACAAAGTAATTTCGGGTGAGGCAGCGTATAATGCTTGCTGTATTCGCTCGTTTCAAAGTATATAGCTTCACATGTTTGGACCAACATTCCATTACAACAAACACATAAGTTAATCCTCCTGAACTACGAGGCAGAGGTCCGAAAAAATCTAATGACAGTAGATCCCACAAACCTCGAGGAATTACAGCATATAATTTATAACGCTTAGATTTGTTATTAACTTTAACCTTTTGACAGGTTTCACAAGCCCTAATAATACTTCTCACAATACGGGACATATTTTTGAAATAATAATACTTCATTAGATGTTTAATACATTTATGAATTCCAAAATGCCCGTAACCTTCATGAATATAAGTAATTAACTCGTCCACAACAGTTTTCGGAATGCAGATTTTCCATCTCTGGTGTTCCCTCTGTGCTTTCCAATACAACAAGTCGTTAAAATATAACCACACACCCCGGGTGTTAACTGTTTCGTCCCCATTATTAAGGTTTTGTATAAGGTCCCTATATTGATCGTCATTTCTTTGATTGCATGTAACAGCAGTTACTATCCGTTTAACCTTACGTTCGTTCTCCTTAGTTAAAAGGAAATAAACATGGTAATTTGTTCCTGGTTCTTCTGCAATATTAATATTCTCCATTCCTACGGGAAGCCTCGACAAAGCATCTGAAACTACATTCTGAGATCCTTTTATATACCTAATTTCGTACTGAAATTCCTGCAAGCATAATACCCAACGTAATAGACTACGGTGAAGTAACCGGCAATTGTTCAAAAAGATTAAAGCCTGATGATCAGTATATACAATTGTTTTTCTTCCCATTAATAATCCTCTAAATCGTTGAAAACCTCATACCACTGCGAGAGCTTCCTTCTCGGATACAAAATAATTTCTTTCATGTTTATTTAATGTTCGACTAGCGAATCCAATAGGCCGATATAATCCCTCTTCATTGGTCAGATCACCTTGGAATATTACACAAGACACACCATAATCAGAGGCATCCGTACACATACAAAAATCCTGATTGAAATCTGGGTGGTATAACATTTTGGCTTCGGTTAACGCTCCTTTTATCTTATTAAAAACTTCCTCTTCCTCTTGTCCCCAGAGCCATACTGACTTCTCTTTCAATAAATCTAGTAATTTAGGATTAACAATATCCTGCCCTGGAAGAAATCTTCTCAGGAATCCTACCATTCCTAAGAATGATTTCAATTGTTTTCGATTTCTAGGACTCGGGCATCGAGCAATAGCTTCAATACGTGCTGGGTCTGGCCTAATACCTTTACGGTCCACTATATGCCCCAAAAATCTCACTTCCTCCTTTCCGAAGTAAGACTTAGATAACTTTAAAGTAACTCCTCTGTCAATTAAACGGTTAAACAATTCCCGTAATATCGTTACGTGTTCTTCCCACGTTTTAGTAGCTACCAAAATATCATCTACATATAAAATAATCTTTTGTAACAATTGCTGACCCAAAGCAGAATCTAATGCCCTAATGAAAGTTGACACTGATATATTAAGTCCAAAAGGTAAAACTTGGAACTGATATGATCTGCCTTCAAAAAGAAAAACCGTATATTGCCGTGAATCCGGGTGTAATGTTACTTGATGGTAGCCGGCGGTTAGATCCATTGTACTCATATAACGAGAACCAGCAATCTTAAGAAGTACGTCCTCCATAGGAATAGGTCTGTCTCTTTCCATCTCTATAATTTTATTTAATTCCCGGGCATCCAGAACTAGTCGTACCCCACCAGTGGCTTTCTTAACTACCCACAACGGACTGTTAAATGCGCTACATGATCGTTCGATAATGTTTTGTTCTAGCATCTTACTTATTTCTCTACTAGCCGGTTCTTTGAATTGTACTGGAATGGGATAAGGTTTCTTAAAGAATGGTTTTTTATGTTTAATCTTAAGTTTACAAACGTAATCTTTAATTCTCCCCGGTTCATCTGAGAAGACAGCTCTAAATTCTAACATCAAAGATTCCAACTCTTCCTTTTCTTGTTCGGATAGACAATTCGTAGAATAACATTTTTCTTTCACTTAGGTTTCGATACTATTACTAGCCTGACATTGGTATACTGCATACTCAAGATCACTAAAATCTGTTAATAGATTCATGGTCGGTGCGTACTTAATCTGTAAGGATTCGTAGCAATTTTCAGGTACTTGATTATTAGAAAACCTCACTTTAAAAGCACATGCCTCCTTATGGATAGTTAAGGAAGAGTCTTTAAAATCTAATATAGCTTTATATTTACACAGCCAATCTATACCTAAAATTATGGCCACATTTAAGTTGGCTACGACGAGTACAGAGTGAGCAATTAATTGTTTAGCAATTTCAAAAGTTACATAAACTTCCTCAGCAATATTTTGACTTCTTTTACCAGTAACTCCTATAATTTTCACCCCAGTTACAGGTAAAGTCGGGAAATTCCAATATTTTCTTTTAAGCTGAAATAATTCTTTGGATAAAATACTTACTTCTCTACCCGAATCAATTATAATATTTACTTCGGTATCTTTAATATAACCTTTAATAACGGGTTTATAAGTTATATTCTCCCTTATCTGATTGTCTTCCTGAAGTAAATCTTGTTGCCAGTCACCGTCCTTTTGGCAGCTTAATGATAAATTGCAATTGGGTCTTGTATAATCTTGACTAACAGTACCCTTTAGTTGACCCATACTAAAGGACTTTACTAGTTTTCCGAACTTTCTATGATGACGTCACCTACCACTTGACCTTCATTAATTACTTGAGGATGATTTATCTCATGATCGTTATTGTGCAATTTCCGCACTTTAGAGTTATTACCACGATTTTGTTGGCTCTCTTTATCTTTAGATTGACGTTTTATATGACAGAACCGGCTATGATTGTTGTTATTAGCTTTTCGTGGTTCTGAATTATTATTATTATTTCGAGGATTGTCATTTCTACCAAATCTAAACTTCTCGTCTTCCCTTTCTCTATTAAGTATATCTAACTGCTCTAAATATCCTAACAATTCGCACGGCTGTGACCATTCTCTTTCTATCATTCTTTCCTTTACATAATACGGTAACCTACTAATTAGGACTCGTATTAAATGACTTTCAATAATTGGTTCTTCAATTAATTTAGCACGGTTTAAATGCCATTCAAAATAATTCCTATAACCTCCCCACCGTTTAGAATATGGAGGAGGGTCTAACAACTCTAAAGTTAAGTGTTGTTGTTTTCCTCTTGACCAATAATTTTGTTTAAACTGCTTAACAAAATCATCCCAATCCCTGAATTCAGTTCTATGCAGTACTGCCCATTCCGCAGCTTCTGCTTCTAAATGTCCTATTACAAATTGAATGCGTTTTTCATTACTCCATTTAGGAGATAATGATGTTTCAAAAGCTTTTATAAAGATTATAGGGTGAAGTTCGCCTCCTGGTTTGAATACAGGAAATCGACTTGCTACATTTGAATTTGTCGTTATGTCATCCAGACATTCTGCGAGAGAAATAGTCGGATTTTGTTTAGATTGCAGAGACGGAGTTGCATCGGATTGGCTTGCCGTGTTTGCTTTATTCATATTGTTGTCGTCCGAGCTAGCAAATTCGATGCGACTGTTGTCTCTGATTACGTTATTACCTCTGCTACCTGAAATGTTCTCGTTATTATCTAATTCCGATAACCGTTTAGTAATTTCCTGTATCCGCATTTCTGTATTGGATACGCGATTAGCTAATATCGATTCTTCACTGTGTTCACGATGTGAACGCTGTGTACCTTCGTCAATATTATTATCTTTGGCAGTCTCAAGGTTACTGCATATTTCAGTAATTAAAAATTTCATGTTTTCGATTTCGGTATGGTCCTTTTCTACTTGATGAGTTAATGTCTCTAATTCTACATTATCTATTGAAGAAATCTCTACAGGTTTGGAAGAGACCTCTTTAATAGATTCCAATAATTCTCTACGAACAGTTTCCGTTTGCATAGAAAATTCATCTCGTAACATATTGTTATTTTTCTGTATTTCATTTACAACTAAGATATTGACACTATCTAGTCTCTCGGTTAAGTCAGTAATATCGTTTCGCATGCGAGCTTTTTCCTCGCGCGATTCCTGGATATGTTCTTCTAACCTTTTACAATTATAAGCAATCTTATTACTAAGTCCGACTAATTTTTCCTGCATTTCAACTTTAGAAGACTCTATTTTATCACTTAATTCTCGACTGGTTTCATTAAGATATTCCTGCAACCTGTCTGTAGATTTTGTTAGCTTCCCTTTAAGTCTAGCAGTAGATTCCTCGTTAGACTGTTTTAACTCCTGTTTTAGTTCCTCTTTCAATCTAGCAGTAGATTCCTCGTTAGACTGTTTTAATCTAGCCATAGAGTCTTCGTTAGACTGTTTTAATCTAGCCATAGATTCTTCGTTAGACTGTTTTAATCTAGCAGTAGATTCTTCGTTAGACTGTTTTAATTCCTGTTTTAGTTCCTCTTTTAATCTAGCAGCAGATTCTTCGTTAGACTGTTTTAATTCAGCTAGAAAATCCCCGTTAGATTATTTTAATTTAGCGATCGCCCTAAAAAGGGATCTCATGCTCCTATCGGACATAGATTGCTCTTCGACTGACATTTCACTTCCCGACATTATTGTAAGATATTAACTATTTACACACGCAGACTTGGAATCAACAATCCTATAAAAGCACACTCCCTATATACAACACTCCACTTCCAACTTGAAACAAACTCACCGGACACTTAATATTGTAATTTGTAGTTCTCGATGATCAGAGTGCTGCTATGGGGCTGCAGAAGAAACAGCTGTCGATGCAGCCACTGAGATGCTGCGACCCCGCTTCCGCAACCGGCCAGGACGCTGAGTCGAACACCGGAACGTCACCGGCTGCCACCACGCCCGGCACCGCCGTAGACAGGCGAAGGCCTCAGCAACACCTCTAATACCAGCCGGAGGAACACCCCGCAGCTGACGTACTGGGCCTATTAGTTTAGGGAGAAAAAAGGTTGTCGGGTTTTGCAGCGTTCAGCTGCTGCCGAACAGACGCGCCTTCTCGTGGAACAACTGCGTGACCGTACTGCTTGGCTGCGTTCCGTCAGATGCCCACACCCACGAAGTCGCCGCTGGCTGGTGAAGCTTGAAACACGTATGTAACGCAGCAGCGATGGCGAGGCATTGCTGCATCTCTGACCAGAGAGTATGCGCTTGACTGCGCGAGTGTTGCGAGCAGTTCGCTAGTTGTCGCTATGCAGAGCAGTACTCTGTCTGTAGTCGTGGCAGTCTGAAGCTCGATTTAGTTACGTGCAGTCTGTTAGTAGTCGTCATGTAGTGCAGTACGCTAATAGTCGTCATGCAGAGCGGTCGGTCAGCAGTAGCAGCCCAGTCCGGTTGTGTGATGTAGGCGGTCGGCAACACTGGTCAAGATGCTGAATGAGGTATAGTGTTAATTAATATAATCATTAGATAATGTAAAAATTTATTTATTGTAATTATTCTTCAACGAGTGCCCCAATAATAATTTTTATTTCAAAAGCATTTTTTCAAAAATTTAATTTTTATTGAACTAAAAATTTCGTTGCACTTCCCATTTCATTCCACTTCTTTTGAAGAAAAATTTCAGTAAAATAAAAAAAAAAAGGAATATTATTATTTGCAATGCAGTTCCTCCAAGCCGTGCGCACGAAAAAGAGCAGAAATTTGACATCCAGTTATTCTGAGGTAAGACTCTAATTCTGATTTTTTTTTGCACAGGGCCAAAGACCGATATTTCGGTGTAATTGAATTAACATTATCGGTGAGATTTTGTTGTCACTGAATTGACTTTAATTTTTGTGAAGAATTTACATTTGAGTTAGATTGCTAATTTTTGTTTAATTGTCATTGTCAGTAGATTTCATTGTGGGCGAGGTTACAATTAGCGCAATGTCCATTAGCAGTTCTAAATAATATTGTCATTTCTTTCTTATAAAATTACGGTGGGGAGGTTACACTTGGCGACACCCAGTCCAGGATCGAATTTCGTTGAGAGTCTTTTGAACAACAGTCAGATATCTGCTCTTATTTGCTTAAGTATAATTAGGATTTGGCGCTACGTTTTTATTAACTTGTGACTTTCTTTCCACAGATCAACGACAATTCGTTTGCTCTGTTGTATTTGTGTGTTGTTTTTGCATTGTGCTTATTGTTTTGTGAATAATTGTGACTGTTGTAAAAATGCCGCGAAAGACTGTGAATAGTGTATCGCGAGGTATTGTGAATGAATTTACCGACTTAAACAACGTGACGGATAATAATTGTGACACGCAGAGTAATGATGACAATCCTGCGTTCACTGACAATCAATGCATTCCAAGCACTAATGATGATTTTTATCTTAATGAGGAACAAACGAACTCAATTGTCTCGTCTGTTAACTTGACGACAATTGATGACGCGGAGCGGTCTATAGTAATGAGCGCTGCCGAGCTTAACACAGCCGATTTGGAAAACTCAAGTAACGTACAGACAAATTTGTCTAATGAAAATGAACAGGATACACAAAGTACGACGGATTTATTTAATTCCGAAATAGTGAGTGACAGTGTAGGTCCGACTGATAATCCTTTTTGTAAATTGCAGAATGACCATATGGTCATACAAAGCGCGACAATTCCAGGTACACATTCAAACAGCACAGATAATGGAGTAGGTAATGTTACTTTGGATCAATTTATAGCAATAATGCTACAGTTTAGGAACGAACAGAACGAAAAACAAGACAACAGTAGTAAAGATCTCAAACAACTTAATGAACAAGTCAAACAACAGAGTGTAGATAACAAACAATTTAAAGAGAATTTCAAACAACTTAGTGAACAGCTCAGACAACAAAATGAAAAATTAGACGACAATTCCAGACAACTTAGTGAACAAATTAGAGCCGTTGCCGCGCAGTGCCATGACACTAAGGAACAGTTGCGCACGGAAATTGAGGCTTGTTCACGAAAAAATAGCGAAGAAATTAAGTCTGTTGCACAGGAATTAAGGGAAATGCAAACAGCCGCAACAGAAACACTTAGAGCGGAAATTAGTACAGTCGCTAAACAATGCTCTGAAAAAGCTACACAATTACGGGACGAGTTTAAAGCAATGACAGCGGAACTTTCGCGCACAATGGACGCAAAGATAGACGCGAAATTCGAACAGCAGAATACTCAGATTGACGAACGCTTTAATCTTCACATACAAAGCAGTGATACGCGCTTCCGCAAATTTATTCAAGATCAAAACAAAGTAAAACGACAAGTCATGGAAACAATCACTGCACAAAGACAAGAAGACAAACGTAAAATGTTCGCGAAAGCGAAGACGTATGTAGACAATAATATTACCACAGTGTCCGACAAAATTAATGCCATAGAACAGTTGAACGCGGAATTACGGGATGAAATTTCTGATCTTAAATCAAAAACAGATACACACACAGTAAATATTCAAACAGTGACAGACAGATTCGAACAATTAGATCTAACACAGGATTGCGATGTCATCAAAGCTGATGTTAAAAAACTGAGCGAAACTACGCGTAAGTTGCAAAAACAGATTAATGCGTCTGATTCTAAAACCGATGATCAGGTTAAGATACTGACTGAAAAATGTGATGAATTGGCCAGTCGTATTGATGTTATCGAAAATACTAATGACAATAAATCAGACGATACTGCACCGATTTCATTTAACCAAACACCTGAATTTCAAAATTTACAGCAGACAATTAATGAGATCGATTCGTCTAATAACACGTTGCATAGAAAATTGTCGAATTTACAACAAGAAGTAACAGAGATGAAAAGTATTTCAGTTAATAACGCATCACAGCAGACGCCACTTTGCGAACATTTGTCAGACTTACGCAGCGCGTATAATGTGAGCAATTTACAGAGACTACGAGATGTAAAATCCGAAAAGCCATGCGACTTAAAATCTGAAAAGCTATGCAACTGGAAATCCGAAATGACACAGACAAACAGACTTTCACACAAACCTGAACGTGTTCTCAAATTCAGTGACGAGAGCGTTGATTATAAGCAATTTGCATTTGTAAGAAAATCTAAGGAATTTAATAATGATAGAACACAGGTACACGCTTTGAGCTATATATGATAATTTGTTTTTGTACTTTCACCGCTATTGCCTGTAATGCAGAAGCTAGCTTTGAACCTGATGCGACAATTTGCTATTGCATTTTCATCAGCGTTGCGTGTAATGAGGAAACTTGAATTAACATGGTTACAGCAATTTGTTTTTGGAATTTTACCGCCATTGCCTGTAACGCAAAAGCCAAAATTTATTTGCAGTGCGTAATAGACCTCAGGGGATTCATTACGCTTTAATGAATATGTGCCGTAGCGAGCATAGGGCCCCGAGCTGTAGTAGTGCTGTTTCATCTTTAGTTTTCTGCACTGCTGCCTTCTCTTCTACTATCCTTTATATCTATCAAAACTGCTCTTTAACTATTGCTCTTTCTAGAATTAAGAAACATATGTAATGAAAACCGGACATGACAAATCTTTTACCGAATGTGACAATTTTCAGTAGGCACTCCAGAACCAGCATAATTTTAATAACAGATCAAATCGTAATCTTCAGTATGTGTAAAGTTATTAGTAACAGCAAACGCATTTTTTGTAACAATAGACCTTTTCACCACAATAGCATGAAAGTCAACCGCTTAGCATACGTAACCAACAATGCAGTCTACAAGGTCAACCAAACTTTAATGTTTCGCCTCGTGCACGTATAGTCCCAGCTCCAACAAATAGTAACGCATGGCAGCAAAAAAAATAATCACGTACAGACAACACTCTATTTCAACTCGTATCGCAATGCGCCGTATAGAAATTACTATCATGACAGACGTAAAAATAACGAGCACAATTATCAGCGTACAATTAATAACAGTCGATCTTATGAGCAGCAACAACATCAGCAACAACAAATAATCATGAATGAAACAGACAATAGGTGTCATCGATAGCGTAATACGTCAGTAAGAAATAACAGAGCAGCTCAAATAGTCGAAATGTCACAGCATCCTCCCGTAAATAATAGCACGTACGACAGAATTTGACCAGACACAGTACAGGTTTCATATTCCAGTAACGTAAGCAATAATTTTGACACGCAGAATCTTCTTCACGAAAATGTTATTAATTTTGACGCCATCCGACACACGTTTGCATTAAGGACAGAATTACGACGTACGTAGACGATGTTCTTGTTGCAGAAGGTAACTGGTCTGAACACAATATGATTCTGGAACAACTGTTACAAACTTTTCATGCACAAGGACTTACAGTTAATCTTAGTAAATCGCACTTTGGCAAAACTTCTATAAAATTTCTTGGACACGTAATTTCAGCAGAAGGCATTGCACCAGATCCGGAAAAACTTCAGGCTCTACGTGACATTACTGTTCCTACGACGAAGAAACAATTACGCAGTTTTTTGGGCTTAATTAACTTTTTTTCGTAAATTTATTCATCACTCCGCTTTAGACACGCCTAGATTATGCCAATTGACAGGTAAAAAACACTATTTGGTCTTGGGATAAGCAAGCACACTCTGAATTCATGAACCTGAAACATGCTCTGTTGAATGCTCCACTTTTATCGCACCCAGATCTTACTAGAAATTTTTCCATTGCCACCGACAGTTCCAACACCGCCTTAGGCGTACACATTTTCCAGGAAATTGAAGAAGATGGTTCTACAGTAATTAAAAACATCGCATTTGCAAGTCGCATTCTGTCACCTGCTGAACGAAATTATTCCGTTACAGAACTGGAAACATTATGTGTTGTATGGGCTTTTACGAGATTTCGGCATTTTCTTTATGGCAGACATACCACAGTTTACACAGACCATAAAGCGATACAATTTTTACTTTCGGCTAAATTCACTCACGACAGGTTAAGTAGATGGAAACTATATTTACAAGAATTTAATTTCACAATAGTTCACATTCCCGGCACACAAAATGTTATAGCAGACGCACTATCGCGTTCTCTCAGCAACAATCAGCAAGACGTAGCAACCAACTTCTGCGAAACAAATTTCAGTGTCACGTACATTCAGCAAGTTGCATTTGAAAATTTTATTTCATCGTCATTACAGGACATAGCACAAGAACAAAATAAAGACAACGTGTGGAAAGAAATTATACACCTTTGGCAAGATAAGAATAATGTTACGATGAGAAACCATTACACTGTACGCAATGACATTCTGTTTCGCCGCTCTCATCCTGACAGCAACAATTGGTTATTATGCATTCCTGACGAACTGGTTAACAAACTAATCTGGTACACTCATTTAAGTTACGCACATTACGGAGCACGAAAATGTTTTCTGATACTGAGACAGAACTGTTATTTTACCAACATGGAGAAACGTATACGACGAGTTTTAGCGTCTTGTAAAATTTGCCAGAAAGCTAAATCAGACACCACTTCACATATTCCTCCATTATATCCCATTGTACCTGTTAAATTAAGACATATGGCCGCAGTAGATATTTTTGGTCCGATTCCCAGAACTAACAGAGGTTTTTGCTACATATTTGTCGCTGTTGAGCTCACTTCAAAATTTGTTACTTTCACTCCATTGCGCAAAGCTACTGCCAAAACTGTTTCGAAAGCATTTGTAAAACATTTTCTATCTCATGTAGGGCATGTGATGAAAGTAATTTCTGACAATGGATCACAATTTCGTAGTAGCGTATGGACACGCATGTTACGAGCCAGAAACATTTCTCCGATTTATATATCCAAGTACCACGCTTCTTCGAACCCCTGTGAAAGATTAATGAAAGAAATTGGTAAGCTGTGCCGAATATACTGCCACAAAAGACATATTGATTGGGATACACACATACTCTCATTCCAAGATGTAATTAATTCCATACCAAATGAATCCACTATGCTATCTCCGTCTGTTATACTGAAAAACGTTGAACCACCAAACAAAATTAAAGAATTAGTAAAATTCCCCAAAAGTCGTCGCCTACGACACCACGAAATAATTAACATTGCGCTGAACAACATCAAACGTGCCGCAGAGCGCCGGAGAAGACAGCAAAAACAGGTTTGTACACGCCGCGACTTTCACGTTGGACAGAAGATATTAATACGTACACACTATTTATCCAGTAAATTAAAAGGTAAGTGCAGTAAATTTGAACTTCTATACGCAGGTCCATATCGGATTCGCAGCATCCCTCACCCCAATGTTGTACACGTCGAAACTTTGAGAACCAGAAAATCGAAAGGCAATCACCATATCTCAAACATTAAACCGTTTATTGAGTGAAACCACTGTATGATTCAACACACTATGATGCCATTTACTAATGCAATTATTTCACCTGACTAATTACTGATGACTATCGTATTTTTTCTTGGCAAGTGCCCGACAAGGTAAGGTTAGCAGGTCGCCTTTCTTGTCGTTACACATCAGACCGTGCATACTTTTCCAGACTAACTTACGTATTTTATGAATAATTATGCAATTGTATGTAATGACGTAGTAATTTTATCAAATTCTCTCTCCATTAAAGTCTTTAAATCTCGCCTCGATTAACTACACTACATACAAGCTGAACACAACGAACGTCACATTTGTCTTTTTATGTACGATTGTATTCCAGTTTTGTTTATATGCACTGTGAAATAGTTAAGATATAACACACCAGTCGACTTTGACATTTTTTGCCTTATGACATCTCAACATCGTGACTGTTTTACATATTTTGCTGCTGCATTGTGATATTCTGTGTACATTTTTAGCTTTGAACACTGTCAATGTCTTTGACATATTACGTTTTCTGTCATGTTATGCTGTATGCTTAAGTATGTTACCATAAACCAGTCATTATTTAGTGGGTATATGATTTAAATGCAGGACATTAATCTTTGTTCATCAATTTCAGAAAGGAATGATGATTCTAAGAAATAAATTTAACATAAATGGGAATTTCACCTACGGAATAAACGAAAGAAGATGCAATAACTTTATGAGGAAGAGTAAATGGATCAGGATTAACAAGCATTAACAAGAATATACTATACTCATCATAGAATAGCAGTCTTAACTAATTTTTTCTTTCAGAATACAAGGTGATTGATGCAGGCTGTCAGACTGAACTACACATCTTAGTTTTAGTGATGAAATATGCTAGAGATAAGGAATAGTTGTATAATGAGTAATGAAGTGATTTTTTGCAGATGATAATGAATACTGATGAATAATGATGGAGGAAATGGTATTATGAATAATGAAGTTTTTCTTTACAGGTGATGATAATAGTGAAGTTATGATGATATGGATAATGAAGTTTTCTTTACAGATGAGGATAATGTTGAAGTTATGTATTTATGCTACGTAGTTATTTAAGTATTTGTTGCAGTTTGCTTTGACAGCACGTGTTACATTGCATAGTAGGATGACGGAAAGTTTTGGAAAGGACAGCTATGGAACACATTTTTATACACATTTCACTACCTGTTAATTCGAAGTTCACTACTTTTCAGCATAGTGTGCGTTTCTTCTTTCAGGTCAATAATCCATTTTGTATATTTTTTCAGGAGAAGTTTTTCATGATACTTACTAAACCTGTTACTTATTATACCTGTTCTAGTACTTGCATTTTATTTTTTTACTCATTTGTGTTTATCATTTATAAATGTGATCACATATACTGCCTTGTTGCATAACCTTGCTACAGCTGACTCATGACGAATGACGTTACCTATCCTCATTTGCAGCAATAGGTCAAAAACAAATAGTGTTATGCCTCAGCAATTAATTATCGATCCCAACGCAATGCATTGCTAACAAAAAAAAAAGAAAAAAAAATGTATTACCAGTCCCACATGATGTCACTAGTTTATGATAATTCTGAGTAATACTAATTAGCTCTGAATAGTATGTCACTTGAGTAATGACCTCTTAATGAGACAAAAAGAATATATAAAAATAATGCTTTGTCACTAGCTAATAACTGCCACTGTTTATTGTAATGAGACTACTTATAATGCCTGTGATTATTAATGCTTTCATTGTAATTAGCTGATTATTAATAATGACTTCATAATGATCTGAATAATACTGAATGAGGAACAATGTTTTATTGTAATGAGACTACTTATAATGCCCATGATTATTAATGCTATGACTGTAATAACTGATTTTTTAATAATGACTTCGTAATGATCTGAATAATACTGAATGATGAACTATGTTTTATTCTATTCAATACTTGCTGGCCACTGAGTGCCAATAATTAATGTCACTTGAAGAATTGTTATTAATCATGCCATTGATTAGCTCTTGTTTCCAATGTTGATACTTTGTAACCAGAAAAGAATGTGACTGTTTAATAATGCTTTGTAATTAGAAGAAGGCTAATGATTCTTACTACATTGAAATGACAAATGATTAATTAACTGACACATAATTAATTAACTATGCTATACTTTGTAACCGGAAAAGAATATGATTCTTACTATATTGAAGTGACAAATGATGCTATGCTTTGTAATAAGAAGGCTAATGAATCTTAATTACTGTTTAATAATGCTTTGTAATTAGGAGAAGACTAATGATTCTTACTATTGGAATGACAAATGATTAATTAACGACAAATGATTAATTAACTGTAATTAGGAGAAGGTTAATGATTCTTAATTATACTTTGCAACTGGAAAGGAATGTGACTGTTTAATAATGCTTTATAATTAGGAAAAGGCTAATGATTAATACTATTGGAATGACAAATGATTAATTAACCATGCTATACTTTGTAACTAGGAAAAGAAGACTACTGATTCTATGTAAAACAATTAATGAACATTTTTCTGTAATACTACATACTTGGTACAGAAATGTTCAATAACTGGGCTATGAATGCCACAAACTACTAATTAAGTCTGTAATTGTCAATATTATGTGACTTGATGTCCTTCACCTCATGAGCTAACTACCCTGAATTACTGCAATGTCCATTTTGTCCTGTTTATCCCAGTGATCATGGAGCACTATCTTTGGTTTTGCACTAATTCTACGTTGGTGTGCCTTGTAAGAGCGTGGTGTTGACACGACATGCTGTCCACCACCGTGAGCGATGAAGACATTATTATGGTCCCACTGTTTGGTGTACCTAATGTACTGCCAAAATGAAAACATGGAACATTACTACGACAGTTCAGTGTCTTGGCTACACTGATAAATTCTGATGGGAAAAGAACTTCAAGTTGTGTCACTTGGTGTTGTACTTCTGTGGAAAGATATGGACTTTCAGAGCAGCTGTGTGCAATTTAAAGTGCTACAACCATGATGCAATCCTTCCCTTTCCTATCCTAATTCTTGTCACATAGTGAAAATCATTTTTTGCTAACATTATTTATGTTCATGGCTATACATTTTTTTTGATTTGCTCAACTCCAGTGCGAGTACACTTATGGCACTGGTCGACATGATGTTTTGCCATTATGTTTATTTGTTGTGAAAATGCTAAAGACATTGTTCAGTGCGTGTGCACTTTGGACATGATTTTTTTGGCCATTATATTTATTTATTGCCAAAATGCTAAAGACATTTTTTTGATTTGTTCTGAAGTACAGTATATGTACACTCTTGTCTTTTATATTGTATATACATTTTTATTGTAATGATATGTTCTGAACTACAGTGCATGTGCACTTTTCTCATTTTTCAATATGATTTGTACTATTCTGTATATTCAATACTTCAATGCGTATGCACTTATGTCATTTGTTACTAAATTGTATATACATTTCATCATTTGCTGATATGTTCTCAACTGCAGTGCATGTGCACTCATGTCACTTTTCAACATAAAATTTTTGCCAGTCTGTTCATTTGTTCTGAATATGCTAAAGAATTTTTTCAGTGCCTGTGCACTTTGTTTTCTGTCAAATAATTTTTATATACACTTTTCTGATTTGCTACTATGTTTTGTACTCACATTTTGTCTTTGTCTGATATATTTTGTACTTAGTGCGTGTGCACAACATTTACTTTATGTACTACATCTAAATATTCTGTAAATTGTAGAAGTTTATTAATTAGGAAAAATTTTGCCGCGATTGGCAAGTCCAAATGACTCACCATCGCTGCCAAATTTTTGCCCCCCCCCCCCCCCCCCCAGTGGAGGGTTATGAAACACGTATGTAACGCAGCAGCGATGGCGAGGCATTGCTGCATCTCTGACCAGAGAGTATGCGCTTGACCGCGCGAGTGTTGCGAGCAGTTCGCTAGTTGTCGCTATGCAGAGCAGTACTCTGTCTGTAGTCGTGGCAGTCTGAAGCTCGATTTAGTTACGTGCAGTCTGTTAGTAGTCGTCATGTAGTGCAGTACGCTAATAGTCGTCATGCAGAGCGGTCGGTCAGCAGTAGCAGCCCAGTCCGGTTGTGTGATGTAGGCGGTCGGCAACACTGGTCAAGATGCTGAATGAGGTATAGTGTTAATTAATATAATCATTAGATAATGTAAAAATTTATTTATTGTAATTATTCTTCAACAAGTGCCCCAATAATAATTTTTATTTCAAAAGCATTTTTTCAAAAATTTAATTTTTATTGAACTAAAAATTTCGTTGCACTTCCCATTTCATTCCACTTCTTTTGAAGAAAAATTTCAGTAAAATCAAAAAAAAAAGGAATATTATTATTTGCAATGCAGTTCCTCCAAGCCGTGCGCACGAAAAAGAGCAGAAATTTGACATCCAGTTATTCTGAGGTAAGACTCTAATTCTGATTTTTTTTTGCACAGGGCCAAAGACCGATATTTCGGTGTAATTGAATTAACATTATCGGTGAGATTTTGTTGTCACTGAATTGACTTTAATTTTTGTGAAGAATTTACATTTGAGTTAGATTGCTAATTTTTGTTTAATTGTCATTGTCAGTAGATTTCATTGTGGGCGAGGTTACAATTAGCGCAATGTCCATTAGCAGTTCTAAATAATATTGTCATTTCTTTCTTATAAAATTACGGTGGGGAGGTTACAGGCTCCACGAAAACTCGCGTAGACTTACGAAGGTCTCTTGATGCTTTGTTTCGTACCTGTGTGCCTTAGTTGCACACAAGTCCTGTTTCTAAGGTCGCCACGGTGTAGTGTAACGACGTATTAGTTTTTCGTTTGATATATGACCATGTGCAGACTTCGTCACCTACGTCAGTTACAACCCACTTCAAAAATGATTTATATTCTTTTTAAATTGTCATAGAATGGTTCTTGAACGAAACTGTAAAACATCAGTTGAGTCGTGTGCAAAGAATTACATCACTTGGGCCATTGGTTTTTGTGACTTTTTCGAATTTAAATTTCGTTTGTTTCTCTTCAGAAATTATATTGACACATGTTATCTTGATCTAATCGATATCAGAATCACACATTAAATAAACTTTTTAGATTCAAAGTTTCAGTGAACGCCGTAAGAATCACGAATCGTGTCAAATATATTATTAATCCGTTCACATAATTCTTCATAAATAAATCTTCAAGACACGTGTTTCAACTTTAGTAGCATACACTATTTTATTAGCTTCCTACACATACAGATGTGAACTTGAGCGTTGAGAGTTAGTGACTGACATTTCAATAAGATTAAGCTCTATATGACGTCATTGTTGTACAAAAAGAGTATAAAAATTCATTTTTAATTTTTAGAAGCACGACGCAACAACTCGGTTCCAGGATCTTCTGTTGCTCCTTGGCTGTCGACCCGCGACGTATAGCGGCCAGCAATTTCCTCTCTGGTCGCGGCAACGAAGATGCTGTCTCCGTTCGTTGCGCCGCCCTCTCCGTACATGAAACACATAAAAAAATACAAAACTTTTAGATAATTCACATCTATTACAAATAATAAGAAAAACACATAAACAAAACTAAATTAAACTTATAGTCACCTGCAAACTGGGCTGACTTTGGTGGATGGGTGACGCTTAATTTCGTCCCACTACAGAAGCCATCAGATTCTCTCACGTGAGTGTTACAAACTCTGTGTTTGTGAAACTCGAACAGAAACCTATATTAATCAGAACTTAATTCCATCTGTAACTGTTGGATACTGAAGTGACACATTATTGAAAAACGTCTAAATATATCAGGTAATTGAAATTACAGTTTTGTATTCTACATTCCTTGAACGATATTTGAAATATGAGATGTTGGCCGCACGTTACACACAACACTGTATGGAATACAATAAAACATAGTTTATAGTAAGAAAACAAACCATTTTACATTTTGCTGACAAATACTTTCAAATACAGCAAAACAAAAATAGGTTAATGATGTAGCTGTGAAAATCGTCGAAACTTCATACTTCTCCTCACAATCGTTGCATACAAATAAAACCACCTACAGCATTTTGCTAGCATCTGTTTGGATGCCCACAAGGGCAACACACATATGTTTAGGCACAAACTACTCACTGTAATATTCACAAGAAGCTTCAGCTGCTGCATCAACCGCCACAGGGACTGAGACACAACAAGAGCGTGGATGATTTTTGAATGACCAGCAGATGTCGATGGAAATTATTTCATAATTCACAATGTAAAATACCCATGAATGAGAGGATTATGATCTGTTATTTAAAACTGAGCCCAGTAAAAAGAGTTACACAGCATGAGGTCTTCAAAATTGCTCTAAAATTCTCGCGGTTACGTAAACAATACTACCTTTTCTGGAGACGAGTAAATTCCACTAGAGGCTACAGGTATACCAACATCGTTAAGCTCGTAATAGCTAAAAGTGTCTGATCATCATTAAGACATGGCGAAATACATGTCGGGATGAAAATGTACAGGCATGGAAGAATGAATATGAACGTGATCTTAAGGAGTGGAAAATGGCCTTCAACAAATCGTCGGCAGATATCGACTCTGTCCGTTGGAGTCGTTAGTGCGATTACTTTTCTAGCTAGAACTGAAAGTGGCAGGTAGTAATTCTCATGGTAAAGAAATAACATCTACTGAAGAGAAAATTCGGGAATCGACGATTGTTGCTTAATATTTAAAATGACTGCGGAAAATGATGTGAAAGCGTCAGTTGCGCAATGGTAAAAAGATTCACTCAGCTGAAACACAGCCACAAAAGGTGCCATTTGGAACACTTCATGAAATCATAGCATGATATTTCACATGTCGGACAGCAGGGTTTGGAGCATGAGAACAGGTAGCAGGAGATCATTTTCGATTTTCGAAGATAAAGGTAGAGTTATAAGACTGACACTGCAAACACAGACAGAAGGTAAATGTTTCTGAGAGTCTAGTAGGTACAAGTGCGTCTCATCAAAATGACAGGCAACTGCCGTGTGTGTGTGTGTGTGTGTGTGTGTGTGTGTGTGTGTGTCTTATCTTGACAGTGGGTATCAGATAAGCTGCATGTTAGTCCATGGTGGCCTCCCTGCAACAACTTGCATAACATCAGACGTGTAATGTTATTATCATGACCACAGGACGAGAATGATTACATACCATGCCCTGAAAACGCAACACATTAGTTGTCGATGTACACTCTAAGAAGAAAATAAATTAATTAAAAAAGAAACAAGCACCACGACGAGATTAACAGAATGCAATGGAAATCGCTAGATAGGACGTTCAAGAACAGAAAAACAAATGATCACAATTCCAGAAAAAACGAATCGAGCAGGTCAGTAACACGTTGGTCGTTCTCTGGCCTTCATGCAACAGTTATTCGGCTTGACACTGATTGACAGTGTTGCTGGATGACCTTCTGAAGGATATAGTACCACGTTCTGTCCAACTGACACGTAGATCGTCAAAATTCCGAGCTGACAGGAGAGTCCTGCCCGTAATGCTAAAAACGTTTTATATTATGGAGAGATCCGGTCACCTAGCTTTCCAGGTTAGGGTTTGGCAAGCACGAAGAACAACCGTATAAACTCTCACCGTGTGCCGGCGGGCATTATCTTGCTGAAATGTAAGTCCAGGATGGCTTGTCAGGTGAGGCAACAATAAAAGGTATGGAATATCGTTTACATACCGCTGTGCTGTAAGGGTGCCGCGGATGACTATCCAAGGCTTCCTGCTACGAAATGAAATGGGGTCCCAGACATTTTTTCCTGGCTGTCGGGCCGTCTGGCGGGTGACAGGTTGGTATCCAACCGCTTTTTGTGGAGTGTCCAGATACATCTTCACTGGACATCGGGGACTGGAATATCACTGAATGGAATAGAACTGTCTTCAGCGATGAGTCTCTCTTCAAACTGAGCCTTGATGACAAGTGAAGACGTGTCTGAAGAGTGGTGGGATACCAACCAGACTGCAGTCCCGCATACGGCCTGACAGTCAGGACTGATGGTCTGGGGTGTCATTTTCTTTTGCAGCAGAGCAGTACATTGACACCCCGTTTTGGTGCCCTTCCTGACACGTTCCCCTGGGCTTACATTTCAACAAGATAATGCCTGCCCACACACTACAATAGTTTCTACTACTTGTCTTCTTGCCTGACAAACCCTATCGTCGGCAGCAATGTCACTAGGTTTCTATCCCATTGAGAATGTTTGGAGCATTACGGGCAGCGCCCAGCTCGTCAGCTGGAGAGAATCTGACCAGTATCCCTCCTGAGGACATCCAACAACTCTATCAATCAACGCCAAGCAGAATAACTGCTTGCGTAAGTACCAGAGATAGACCAACGCATTATTGACTTTCTAAATTTGTAAAGCTCTTTTTTTGAATAAATCATACGTTTTTTGTTTTGTTTTTGAAATTGTAATCATTTGTTTGTCTGTGCACTTACATCACATCTACCGTTTTCTGGCTCATTCGGTAATTCCTTTGTGGGATGATTTAAGAAGGAATTGGAAATGTGACTGGACAGTAAAATAGTGAGCTGTTATTGGGAGAGCTCAGTATGTGGGTTGGCTTAGAAACTCTCTGATCGTGTTGTTTCCATGAAAGGGGCGTGTCTTTACAAAGGGCTTGGGAAATGTGATTGGACAGTAAAATGCTTACCTGTGACTGCAGCGTAGGTTTTCCAATGTAGTGGTCGGATAGAGCCTGGTGGGTATAGCTGGACTGCTGTGGTACAGGAGAAGTGACAATTTTAACCCTCTCTCTCGGGTGAAAGAGAGACTGGTGGCCATTATTAATGGTTTAATAATGTAGCAATTCAGAGAATTAGTTCCGGTCCACCAATAAACGTTTCCAACTAAATCTGCATAACAATATATCACGTAATTTACCTTTCACACCGCATACCGTCAAGACTGCAGAGATTCTTCCCGCGGCTGCAAATGACGCCATGGCAGCTCCGAGGATGAGACGGAAGGAATGTATCAACTGTAGGAAAAAGCAATAGGACAGTAAGCACCGAGAAAAGAAAAAAAAAATGGTCCTCAGTCCGTTGACTGTTGGCTCTTGCCCTCTTTTGTGTTACGGAGCCAAGTAGACTACTAGCTCTGCCACTTAGACTAGGGAGGGATAAGCGACGCGAGTCCATCGATTTTGTCCGATTTCGGTTGAGACAGGCCAAGATATCGATCTCAGCGGTGAGTGTGGAGTTTGAAATGAGATCTACTGGATGGTGAGAGGCGGTTGTAGTGAAGCGAGGGCTTGTTGCGAACCACCAGCTTTCGGAGTCGTCATGGACACGCCCGTAGCAGAGGAAGGCACGAGGAGAGACGGGTGGTCGCTGTCAACGGCAGAGCACGCAGCAGACCGAGGAAATCTATTGGGACAGGCTCGTGGCTGTGGCACTACCTTTGGCGCCGTGTTGTTATAAACGCTGCGATCTGGCTTGGGGTACGCCTTACTGTGGAACCACGGTGAGCATTTCCAAACTTTATAAATGAGGTCCTTGACTTTCACCAAGCTGGCCGTAATCTTCCACTGTGTTTCAGACTTAAATCTGAGTTGAACTGTGAAGGGGAGGGAAGCGCGAAGCCGAGTGTGTTTTCTATTTTCCCACCCTTCTTAGTATTGAATTTTTCAACGGCACTGGTGTGATTCGGAGTTTCTACACTCCTGGAAATTGAAATAAGAACACCGTGAATTCATTGTCCCAGGAAGGGGAAACTTTATTGATACATTCCTGGTGTCAGATACATCACATGATCACACTGACAGAACCACAGGCACATAGACACAGGCAACAGAGCATGCACGATGTCGGCACTAGTACAGTGTATATCCACCTTTCGCAGCAATGCAGGCTGCTATTCTCCCATGGAGACGATCGTAGAGATGCTGGATGTAGTCCTGTGGAACGGCTTGCCATGCCATTTCCACCTGGCGCCTCAGTTGGACCAGCGTTCGTGCTGGACGTGCAGACCGCGTGAGACGACGCTTCATCCAGTCCCAAACATGCTCAATGGGGGACAGATCCGGAGATCTTGCTGGCCAGGGTAGTTGACTTACACCTTCTAGAGCATGTTGGGTGGCACGGGACACATGCGGACGTGCATTGTCCTGTTGGAACAGCAAGTTCCCTTGCCGGTCTAGGAATGGTAGAACGATGGGTTCGATGACGGTTTGGATGTACCGTGCACTATTCAGTGTCCCCTCGACGATCACCAGTGGCGTACGGCCAGTGTAGGAGATCGCTCCCCACACCATGATGCCGGGTGTTGGCCCTGTGTGCCTCGGTCGTATGCAGTCCTGATTGTGGCGCTCACCTGCACGGCGCCAAACACGCATACGACCATCATTGGCACCAAGGCCGAAGCGACTCTCATCGCTGAAGACGACACGTCTCCATTCGTCCCTCCATTCACGCCTGTCGCGACACCACTGGAGGCGGGCTGCACGATGTTGGGGCGTGAGCGGAAGACGGCCTAACGGTGTGCGGGACCGTAGCCCAGCTTCATGGAGACGGTTGCGAATGGTCCTCGCCGATACCCCAGGAGCAACAGTGTCCCTAATTTGCTGGGAAGTGGCGGTGCGGTCCCCTACGGCACTGCGTAGGATCCTACGGTCTTGGCGTGCATCCGTGCGTCGCTGCGGTCCGGTCCCAGGTCGACGGGCACGTGCACCTTCCGCCGACCACTGGCGGCAACATCGATGTACTGTGGAGACCTCACGCCCCACGTGTTGAGCAATTCGGCGGTACGTCCACCCGGCCTCCCGCATGCCCACTGTACGCCCTCGCTCAAAGTCCGTCAACTGCACATACGGTTCACGTCCACGCTGTCGCGGCATGCTACCAGTGTTAAAGACTGCGATGGAGCTCCGTATGCCACGGAAAACTGGCTGACACTGACAGCGGGGTGCACAAATGCTGCGCAGCTAGCGCCATTCGACGGTCAACACCGCGGTTCCTGGTGTGTCCGCTGTGCCGTGCGTGTGATCATTGCTTGTACAGCCCTCTCGCAGTGTCCGGAGCAAGTATGGTGGGTCTGACACACCGGTGTCAATGTGTTCTTTTTTCCATTTCCAGGAGTGTATTTTAAACGCAGTTGTGTACGGAGTGTCTTCTGCTAAGGTGGCCTTGTGGCGAACGGGCAGTGCAAAATATGCTGTATGTAACTGCATTTTTCTGTATGTTGTAGTGTTCTCTGTGATTCACCCAGCTGTTTAAATTACCTTGGGCAATGTGTGGAAGCACTAGTATTTGGGAAAGGGGCTATAAAATGGTGCCTTTCACAGTATGTAAGCTGACTGAAAGTTTGGCATGCCATGTACGAGCACCGCTTGATTAATACTATGTTGTATTTTTTTAAAGGTAGGATTTAAATGTTTCTTTTACTGGTCTCTTACGGCCGTCTATGCATATAAAATATTTGATTATTTATACGCTCAAACTAGCAAATGTTCTTTGGAGTTATTTCAATAAAATCACGCTTGGTATAGTGTAAGTAAGCTGGCTGCTGGGCAGTTACGGTCAGTTTTTTAATGCTGTGTTACTTGGTTTTAAATATTTATTCCAACTGATCACAGTTACGTGGGTTCTTACCTAGGAATTTGTGGCTTATTCACGTACTGCCCATTGTTCTTGGGCGTTCTTTCGGTAAATCACGCCTTGTATCGTAAGGAAGTTAGCTGTTGGGTAGTAATGGTAATTTTTTAATGCTCTGTTATTTTGCTTTTAATTATTTAATTAGTCTGTTTTTTTGACTGGTCAGTTACAGATACCGTTGGTTAAAAAATACTTGCTTATTAGGTGATAGTTAACAACGGCCACTTGGTTAATGCTGTGTTATTTGCTTTACACTTTAAAACTAACTGTTTAATTTGTCAGTCACGGTCGCTTACTTAATGATATGAGGTTTCCTATCAAAGTTTAATAAACTGTTTCACTGGTCAGTGACGACTGTTTAGGATACACAATTCGAACAAAATAACTTGTAAAGTTACGTACAGCCAGAATTGAGGTAGCTATTTGGAATTAGTGGGGTTGAACTATTTCGAGAAAAGAATAATCTCCCAGAACTTAATGGAGTGAAGGCACTTAATAGAAGCCATTGAAGTGAGAAACAAGAGTTCTTATTGGACTGTTCTTTGGAAGTAACTACGCTGAGGCTTTGTTTTATTGGAAAGAAGTTTTTAGTAATTTTTGTCTTTTCCTGTATTGTTCAAGTACCGATGTATGTACGGGGTGGTCTGATGTTGAAACAAAATTGGAAAACAGCTCAACTGGCATTTCACTCTGGGACCACTGCGTCCGAGCAAACCTGCTCCAGCGTTAAGTATCACCCAGCTTTTTCACCACGCCACACCACTTCTTAATCTTCCTTACTGGGCGCGTTTCAGTAAGGTGCAATTCTCTGTCCTGCATTCCAATTTTTTCGTATAATCTCTTTAAATTTACTAAAGCGTCTGCCTGTGTAATTCACTGGTTCACTGGAAAACGGTACTGCTGACCCATTCCGATATTCTGTTACATTATTGAGGTGGCAGCAAATGGCATACCTCTCTCGAATATTACGGAGGGCTCCACCGACACACAGTATGCTTACCTGCGTAGCTGCCCGTAATGTTTAGCGCACGCCCGACACATTCAAAGAGGACCTACAGTTCTGTTATCTATGGCAGTTTTATTATCCATCATAATTTAGCAACAATCTTGTAAAATAACAGCAACCCCTTTAGATCACTGTGCATTACAATACGATAATTTAGCACAGACTATCTTCTTTGGAACCCATATGTATGACTTTTATACAGTTTAATTGATGGATTATTTTCTGTTTGATATACAACAGGACGCTATTTGCTATATGTTCGACATCTATCTGTGTATGCAGCTTTCTGCAATTCTATGTGAATAGTGCTCATTCAGTGACACCAATTTAAGTTCAAAACTGTCCACTTACAAAGAAAATAGTCCGTAAAACCACCAAATAGTTTGTTTTATTTCACATATTTTTGTGTCTTTTCCTGTGTTTAAAATTTGTGGGTCCATTATGTGAATTAATTTGCATATTTTTATTTCTATCTTTTTAAATCCTTTCGCTACTTTTCGCATGAGGATCGACAAACGCTTTCACACTTGTAGAGTTATGTTTCCTTTATTCAGAGACGTTTCCATTACCCAAATTCATGTTGTGTTTAGCACTGGTGTGCGTGTTAGCTTTTATTGCAGTTTTATAATATGAAAAATGGTAGACATTTACTTCCTGAAACACGCAAGTATTAATAATAGAGTACCTTGTCACTATAAAAGGACATCTCAGAATGACACTTCTTCTTCATTTTCTACTCCTCCGGAAATATTTTAGGTACCATTTTGCAATGTTGCAGACTATCAGATATTATATATCTATCTTTTCGTTCTTTGACTTCAAACATTCCTCGTTATGATTTTTTTAAGTTTCATTTTAGCGGAGGAATGATAACGAAGTTAGAGTACAATTCTTGACAAGTGCCTACATGGCACTGAGTTTTCCGCCTTTTCCTCGCTTCAGTAATTTTCTTTCCGTGTCGGTTATTGGAGACAGACAGGCCACAAAATCTCGTTTATGATGCCATATACACCTTTTCGGTAAACTGAACGTGTTTAAGTGTTCATAACGTCACATTTGTGCTCTACTTCTCATGTGAATGTGGCCAAAAGAGCATGTTTTTGTACATGAGAGTTTTAGCCTTTGGTTTTTAATTTGTTGTGAGGTTTGTGGTAAATAGCAAAGAGAAATTGCTGATGATGTTATAAGCAGTTCGTAACATATTACGTGTGGTCACAAGACAATCCTTGTTTGTATTCACGAACCTTCTCTATTCTCTAACTAACTGTTGTTCCAACCGAGCGACCGCCACGGTCGCAGGTTCGAATCCTGCCTCGGGCATGGATGTGTGTGATGTCCTTAGGTTAGTTAGGTTTAATTAGTTCTAAGTTCTTGGCGATTGATGACCTCAGAAGTTAAGTCGCATAGTGCTCAGAGCCATTTGAACCATTTTTTTTGTTGTTCCAGCCGAATACACTTAGATTGGCTCGGAGCGCTATGGGACTTAACAGCCATGGTCATCAGTCCCCTAGAACTACTTAAACCTAACTAACCTAAGGATAGCACACAACACCCAGTCATCACGAGGCAGAGAAAATCCCTGGCCCCGCCAGGAATCGAACCCGGGAACCCGGGCGTGGGAAGCGAGAACGCTACCGCACGACCACGAGCTGCGGACACACTTAGATTCGAGGCCAATTTAAGGAAGTATGACACTTCGTTTTCTCTTCACCCAAGACGTAATGGGTAGTCTCATCGTCCATGTTGTTACATTCACCATTCAGTCAATGTAAAGAAAATGGGTCAGGTGTGAAAAGAAGGTGGTCGGCTCGTATATGTTCACCCATGAGTTCGCATTTATTCGCACGTGACCAGGGTACTATCGAAAGTGGGCAGTGCGTTCCTTTCGTGATCAGTTTCATCTTAAAATGGCGCGTGTAAAGGCACTGACATAACTCAGCGGAAGACATAATCACCACAAACACAATCGCAAGAAACAAAGGAACATTTGAGTAGCACTCCGTCAGGCAATTTCGAGTATCAGTCTTCCAATTAAATATAATTGAGCCGAGCGAAGTGGTAAACAGACAGTTGTAAAGACGAGTTGTGAAACGCGGAGGGCCGATAACACAAACCTCGCCTGATAGAGCGAGAAAGCGTGGCCCTCGCCAAATTCGGCCGGCGAGCTAGCAAGCTACACCTCCCGGGGTCAACCAACAAACAGATGGCGAGTTGAGCCGGCTCAGGTCCTCGTGACGTCACATCCGCTTGCGCGATCGCCGCTCCCGGACGCGGCCTTACGTAGCATCATCCGCAGTGGGGCTCCGGAGATCTAATTCGTGACCCCGGCTGCCTTTTCAGTCCCTGACAGCTGTTCCGCTATGATGAGTACCTGCAAGTAATAACGTGATCAACGGGTTACGCGAGTTACCTTTTAGCATTGTGACGTCAGTCAGCAGAGTTACACTGACGGAAATGGAAATGGAAAGTGTTACCCAATGAACACCTTGACCGAACGTTTCCAAACTGATACTCCAGTATTTCCATGCCTGTCCTGTATGATGACTAATATTTCAGCCTTATCCGAGCTTATTTCCGGTATTTTGGGTACAGAAAACATTTCTACAGGTGAAGTATAAGGTGGTTACTGGAGGTATCTAACGTTTATGGGAACTTTTCGCGTTGAAAAGTGCAGCACAGGATGCCCAGAGGAAGTGGGACAGGCAGAGTCATTGCCAAGAGGGTCATAGGGGCAACATACTGTTGCTTGTTTCCGTGTGCTCTAATAATTTTTCGAAGCTATTGCTACACGCAGACGGTAAACTGAGACCGCCTGTCACAACCGTAATCTAATGCAAGCGAAAAGTGCCACTATTGCAAAAGCAAGGCGACGCCCGTCCCTCGTTGTTAGACAGCAAGCAGAGCTATAGCAAGGAGAGCAAACGGGACAGTATGACAGCACCCAGAAAGTCGTTCTGCAAACTCTACAATACGAAGTAATAACATTCAGCACCGGAGCTCCGCCGCTTCAAGGCTTGCTAGTACTGATGAGAAATGCAGAGGCAGGAAAAACCGTCCGTACTTGAGACACCACCGTGTGGATAAGATCGCTGACACCTCTGTTTAAATGAGAGCAGTTGGGTACCTAACCTGCTACAAGACGTGATGTCTGGCTTCAACTACGAGACTGCAGCCTGACAGCTGGGGGTGGACTTCATAGCTCGACGCCGTCGCTCCAGATAGGGTGCTGTCACGTCTGATAGAACATGTAGAGGAACGGGATTAGATTCGATTGGATTAGATTAGTTTTTCGTTCCATAGATCCGTGCTGAGGAGATCCTCGTGGATGTGGAACATGTCTTTTTTTTTTTTTTTTTTTTTGAAGCTGAAATAACAATACTAATAGTATGAATATATACAGTACATCATTTGTTTCTATTAAAAAATTCGTCAATGGAGTGGAAGGAGTTGGCCACTAGTAAGTCTTTCGGGCTCCTTTTAAACTGATTTTTATTTGTAACTAAATTTGTTATGTTTGCTGGCAAATTATTGAAGATGAGTGTTCCTGAGTAGTGGACCCCTTTTTGAACTAAAGTAAGTGCTTTTAAGTCCTTGTGCAGATCATTTTTGTTCCTGGTATTGTATGTATGAACTGAGCTGTTTGTTGGAAAAAGAGATATATTATTTAGGACAAATTTCATTAAGGAGTAAATATACTGAGAGGCAGTAGTTGGTATACCCAGTTCTTTGAAGAGGTTTCTACATGACGTCCGTGAATTTACTCCACAAATAATACGTATTACACGGTTTTGGACTCTGAAAACTTTTGTTTGACTTGAAGAGTTACTCCAAAATATTATACCATATGACATTATGGAATGAAAGTAGGCAAAGTATGCAAGCTTTTTCATTTTTATGTCGTCTATGTCAGCTAACACTCGAATTGCAAATACAGATTTGTTAAGGCGTTTCTGCAGTTTTGTGGTGTGCTCCTCCCAACTGAATTTATTATCAAGTTTTAATCCCAGGAATTTAGGACTGTCAACCTCTTCTATCTGTTCTTCTTCACACTTTATGCATATTCTGGGTGGAAACCTCTTACAGGTTCTGAATTGCATACAGGAGTCTTTTCGAAGTTTAATGTCAGTGAGTTGGCTTTAAACCATTTATTATAGAACTACACTCGACATACTATTTATTACAATACTTTTGTCATCTGCAAACAAAACGAACTCTGCTTCTGGCAGTGTAACTGATGAGAGATCATTAATGTACACAAGAAAAAGCAATGGCCCTAAGATGGATCCTTGTGGGACACCACATGTAATTTATTCCCATTCTGATGATGACTGATGTCTTAATTCACTAGTCCCTTGCACTGACACCTGTTAGCGAGGTATGACTTGAGCCATTTTGCAGCACTGCCCGTGACACCATAGAATTCTAATTTGTTTGAAAGGATGTTGTGGAGACCTAGGCGACTGACTGCAAACTGTCACATTATACTTGCAGGGTGGGCGCCTGAGTGCCGCCTACCTGTTTGACGTATACCACCAACCCGGCTGTACGCTGTGTGTGCTTAGGGAACGGTGGGATACCGCCTTCATGACAACTGCCATCAGGAAGATGCTGTGGGTGCAGATCTAAGCTCGCGTCGCTCTTAGAGACGGCTGAGGCCTTCGAATTCACGGCGGCGCAACCGCGAACCGTCACACGATTTCCCGCTGCCGCCTCGACGTTGCTTCTCTGTCAGGCATGGTGCTAGACCTGCCGCAAAATTACGGAAGTTGTTTGGATGCTGTATTCAGAATTTCTCACCGACGCCTGGGAGAGCAGCCCCTTCTGATTCCTGAGCACCGGGGAAGACAACATTCACTGTACAAAGGGCTTTCAGTAAGTAGTGCAACACATTATTTTCTCGATCATTTTCTATTGAAAAAATGCGGAATTTGTTGTGAGACACATTGGATTTTTCCTACTTCAGCCCGTATAGTTTCATAGTTTCATGAAGTAGCGCTAGGTTGTGGCGCTATATGCAGCCAAAATGTCGTCCTTAAAGAGGATTTATTCCAAGCAGAAACGTCATTGAGCATCGCAGGTATTCATAGGTGCTTGCAGAATATCTACGCGGGCTCCTCAGTCTGTTGCTACCTGTACCTTGACTTGTGTGTGCAGTCCACAGTGGCTTGCCTTCCATGTATTCCTTTTTTAAGAAATTTTGTGACCAAAGCTGTATCGTTTATTTATTTTATACATGACTCGTAAGTACTGTTTCTTTATAGTATTGTTAGTCGGTACTTACACGTTTATAAAAAAATAATTTCCCATAATTTTTTTACTTATGTCATTGGCCAGTTTGGATATTTTATTTCTGATGAAAGCACTTATAGAAATGCCGAAACCGAGTGAAAAGACTTAATTTTTGCGACTGAGGGCTGTAATTGCTTTAATATCAACGGAGACCTGGCATGGAACAAAAGCATGTTGAGTCGTTGTGCGAGACGTGTGTTCTCATCGCAAGAACCTGTCCGATCTCCCACCTGCCAGCTGGCCTCACAGAGCTGTGACTCTCGACTGCTGGAATGAGCAGACACTGTCATTCTAGGTGATCGACGGATCACAATCAAACACAACACTGCTCAACTGGACGTCGCTATTGGTACTGCTGACAGACTCGTAAAGCAGGTGCGGTACTCAAAGGTGTGTGATTTCCCAGATCACGCACCTCCGGGCTTCCATCTGTTCGGCCCAATGAAGAATGCCGTACGTGGATAGTAGGGAGGTTATTGATGCAGCAAGACGTTGGCTCCTACGCCGATCAGTAGACTGGTACCATCCCGACATATTGGCTTTCGCAGGAAGATGGCGCACTGAGTGGAAATTATGTTTAAAAATTAACTTCTGTAGCCAGAAGAGTGGTGAATAGTATGGTGTATTGGAATCCTGAATCGGCTCAACTTTGCCTCAGAAAAAAATGTATTGCCTTATTTACTGAATACCCTCGTAGCAAATTAAATTAATAAAATGTTATTTCAGAAAAGGCTTTTTCTCTGGCGCCTGTGGATGTATGAGGGAAACACCAGCTCTTGTAGCTCGCTCTCCGACGCATTATAATGTCACCGCCTCACCTGTCCATTCTCGACGTCCACTGACGTGACCTGAGGGGGTGAGCGTTACAATACTGACTCATCGCACATACAAGTATTTGTAAAGACTGCAGAGAGCGTGATGACGCGATGGAATAAGGACAACAGTGTACCGAGAAGAGTATGCCTTCCAGTGGGGCTGCATCACGAGAACTTCGCAGCATTTTTCGACTGGCTGTGACGTACAGACGAACACCCACTGAGATCCAGGCACAGGTTACACAGAGTGTCACCGCGAACCGTCTAGAACGAATTACTGGTACCTGCTTTGATGGCTCAAATGTCACTGAGCACTATGGGACTTAATTGCTGTGGTCATCAGTCCCCTAGAACTTAGAACTACATAAACCTAACTAACCTAAGTACATCACACACATCCATGCCCGAGGCAGGTTTCGAACCTGCGACCGTAGCGGTCACGCGGCTCCAGACTGTAGCGCCTAGAACCGCACGGCCACTCCGGCTGGCAGCTGCTTTGACATATCGAACTGTCATCTCACGATGCATGAAGGACTTGCATGTTGTAGATTCGTTGGGACAATGAGTGACATTCTGTGCTGTTTAGCGATGAGTCCAGGTCGTTCACTGCTGTCATCATAGACACAAGACAGAGACTTGCATGCCGTGGAGTCATTGGGACTGGGAGCTGTGCGATGAGTCTCGATTCTCTTTGTGGTGGTCAGATAGACACCAACTTAGGCGTTTACGACCTGATGGAAGATAACAGGAAAGGTCTGTTCGCAAGACACATACTAATGGGATCATAGTTTGGAGAGCTATTGGATGCAACAACAAGACTGCTTTGGTGATCGTTGAAACATCAGTGTGCTGCACGTGACAAAAAAGGTCAACTTTGTTGCCATACCTTTCACGGCCTGCGTACCAAATGGCATATTCCGGCTGTTAACACAACAAACGCCTTGGGGAATCTGTGCATTTTTGACTGGCCAGTCCCATCCCTTGAGAACATCAGCGATGCGATGAGGCGATATATACTTTTGTAGGAGCCTTCTGCCAGCGATCTTCAAGAACTGATGTAGCACGGCACGGCAAGAAATTTTCTCAAAATATTTCGAGACTCCTCACTTGCATGTCACAACGATAAAAGAGTGTGTTTCTGCCCATGGTCAGGCCTGCAGAGGATTAATGAATGGTGGACGCTTTGGCAGTTGAGCATGAACGAAAATAAATGTAACGTAACGTACATACAGTACGTAGGATAAGAAATATACTACTGCACAACTACACTGTTGATGACACATTTCTGGTAACAGTACATTCCGTAAAACATTTAGGGATAACTGTTCAGATCGAACTTCAGTGGAATGATCACATAAAACAAATAGTAGCATAAGCAGATATCAGACAGAGATTCATTGGAAGAATCTTAACAAAACGTTACTCATCTACGAAGGAAATGGCGTACAAGGCTATTGTTTGACTGATCTTGAGTATTGTTCATCAACAGTGGAACCTCACCAGGTAGGACTGATACCACAAATAGAGGAGACCCAACGAAGAGCGGCGCATTTTGTAATATTTCGGGCTTTGCAGTCATCATATTCAGCTACAAGAAGCTCTTCTTAGAGCAGTTGAGAACGCAGCACTGCCAATATGAAGTAATGTGGTGTGAGGTACCGACGACAGATGGTTTTTTCGGTACGGGTATCGTGAGAAGGACCGCCTAAATTGTGGCCCTTCTCCATGATTGGCTGCTGCCTTCGGAATTTGCGCGCCAAAAATGATAATCTTCTGTTATTAATATTAGGTAAACCAAACACAGCATTGAATTTCATTTTAAATTAAAACATCTCGAAATAGCGTGCTATCATTCCATTATTTCATAAGTGTTAATAACCGGCAGAATAATCAGGAACGGCTAAACGAGAAGCACTTCGGAGATCTTGGGATCGTGCCTAACCTGGATGGCGGACGAAGTTGTTCGGCTGTAAGATCAGAGCTGGTTCGGCAGTGTCGGAGGACAGACATGTCTGCCGCAGTCGGTGTCAGTTAAGACTTTATTAGCAAACTCTGGTTGTTTGGACATGTAGCTGAGGATACTGTGATACTAATTACGGAAATACACAGTTCATTATTTTGTTGAAGAATGGAAATTATTTGTGAAGCTAAAGTGGAATGTAATTGTGCAATTTATCGTGTTTTTCTAATAAAAAGCGAGTGGCGTTCCATATAAATAAACTAATTGGAAATTTGTAAGTAGGCTGTTTATGTTTTCTTGTTGGCAACTTTACGTAGCGCTCCGTATGAAAATCACTGGTTGTGCTGTGTGCAGTCTGTGGCCAGTTTGCATTGTTGTCTGCCATTGTAGTGTTGGGCAGCGGCAGCTGGATGTGAACAGCGCGTAGCGTTGCGCAGTTGGAGGTGAGCCGCCAGCAGTGGTGGATGTGGGGAGAGAAATGGCGGAGTTTTGAAATTTGTCATGAACTGCTATATATATTATGACTATTAAGGTAAATACATTGTTTGTTCTCTATTAAAATCTTTCATTTGCTAACTATGCCTATCAGTAGTTAGTGCCTTCCGTAGTTTGAATCTTTTATTTAGCTGGCAGTAGTGGCGCTCGCTGTACTGCAGTAGTTCGAGTAACGAAGATTTTTGTGAGGTAAGTGATTTGTGAAACGTATAGGTTAATGTTAGTCATGGCCATTCTTTTGTAGGGATTTTTGAAAGTCAGATTGCGTTGCGCTAAAAAAATATTGTGTATCAGTTTAAGCACAGTCTGGTATAATTGTTCTAAAAAGGGGACGTTTCAAATTTAATTATTCACATAACATCAGTTCCTCGCTAAGAGTTTCTAACAGTCTCAAGGCAACGGATTCACGACCTACGTGCTGTTTTCTGCGCAGGAGACAACTATAGAAGATTGCAGGTTGGTGAACATTAATTAGAACGCATGCATTCCACTCAGCACGGTGGAACGAAATAGGCGCCTCGCGTGTACTGCAGTCTTAGACCAAGTGAGATCAGTGATTCGTCATCTGTGGTAACAGAGAGGAGGTATGAAGGAGAGAAATTTCGAGGAAAGGGGTTTATCCCACACAGGTATACATCCCCTCTCTCTCTCCCTCATCTTCTTCAACTTGATGTAGTTTCATCACGGGATCGTTTAGTCGGCGCGAGAGCATTACGGAGATGTTCAACTAACTCCCGTGGCAGATGTTACAAGAGAAGTGTTTTGCATCACTGAGACGGTTACTATCGAAATTTCAAGTGAGCAGTTTCCGGAAAGAGTCGGACAACATGTTACTTCCTCCCACGTACATCTCTCGAAAAAGGCACGGCGAGAAAATTCGAGAAGTTAGAGCTAATGTAGAGGTTTACCGACCATCATTCTTCTTAAGCGCCATGCGCGAGTGGAACAGGGAAGAGGGAATCAGTTACTGGTACCAGAAGTACCTCAGTCACACACTGTTATCTAGCTTGCGCAGTGTGGTGTACTTGTAGATGCAGATGTCACACCACACTACTGATGTTCATCATGGACATCAGTTTTGATTGGGATGAAAGTTTAAAACGGTTTATGTGATGAAACTCTCGATGTAGTTTGATGAATACGTACTGATGCTTCAAATGTAAGATGACCAGTTACGCTCTGTACCACCATCTTCAGATCTATAATTAGCATTAAGTGACTAATTACAGCAGCATCCCCTTACCATGGGTGTCTCGTTTTCTTATTAGACTTTAGTTTATTGTGGGATTTTGCGTGAACGTTATAGGATTAGCAGTGTAACTGGAAAATGCCCCACGTGACTTACTCCAACTGGTTGTGGGGCAGCGCCGAACGTAATAGCTTGCAACCGACAGTTATCTGTCTGCACAAATCAACCACTACCGGCTCATTATGACTGCATGCAACGAGAAAACACGACTCGTCTACGGACTGAAGTCTGTGTAGCCTAACTCAACGAACGTGCCTGTTGTTTTTACAGAGAATGGTTACGCGCGGCAGCTAGGTGGAGTCAGTATGCATTGCCGTTGGTGATGCAAACCGACAGACTAGATCCGTTTCCATTTTTTAAGGAACGAAATGAAAGGACATTCTGTTATCGAACTATTATAGTCTCTTTTTACTTACGATTATTATTAACGCGTGCAAGACACTACGTAAGACAGACTTTACAGTATGTGAGGCATTTAAAAAAAATTAATGTAATTTAAAGAAAAAAATAGAATTTAGCCTTTTTACGGACAATATATCGGGAGGAAGCCAATTTTAACTACCTGGGCAAGCTGTGTTGCAATTTCCATCCGAAAAAAAATGTGTGGGTGAAATCTTATGGGACTTAACTGCTAAGGTCATCAGTCCATAAGCTTAGACACTACTTAACCTAAATTGTCCTAAGGACAGACACGCACACCCATGCCCGAGGGAGGACTCCAACCTCCATCCGAACTACCTTTAAATACTTTGAACTAGCTAGAATTTTAATTTTTTTTTCCCGCCAGATACAGTTAACATGTTTTTTTCGTTTTTTGTTAATCACAGTCATCCTCAGAATGTGATTCTATTGTTCATGTGCTCACCATAAAGAATGGATTTGTTTTCAATTTGGAGGATCTGTTGGCGTTTGATTGCAAGGTGCAATTTTTTATATATTTTCTGCCTGTAGCTCCGTAGGAAACTTTTGTGGCGTCGTCCATATTTCCTCATTTCTGACATGCTAAAAGACATGCTCGACACAGATTTGAAGCATAGTATTCCTCATTGACAAAGCGGATTAGATAATGATACTGCTAACATGTAGGTAACAAGTGAGGAAGAATCACCTTCGAAAGCTTTTGTGTTATACAGCAAGGCGGCTGTTATTTATAAAGTTTTATATTTGCTTCCATCGTTTTATGGTTTTCATCAAAGAAAAAAAGAAGACAAAACTTTCCTAATCAAAACGTACTATTGAAGAAGATACAAATGGTAATGGTTAACGAAATCTATCTCAGTTCCATTTTTTACGTATTTATTGTGTTGCGAAAGATTTCGTTTCTTTGAATCTATTTCAGTGTCCGTAAAATGGCGGTAAGGTGCACGTGCACTTCTTCTAGGCATGCTGTTTTGCGATTTCCATCTAAAATGTTTTAGTAAAATTACGTACAGTCAACAGCCATCATGTACCTTATCTGTGAAAATGTTTTCCCAGTCGAAAACCGAGCAAGGTGTCGCAGAGGTTAGCACTCTGGACTCGTATTCGGGAGGACGATGGTTCAAACCCGCGTCCGGCCATTCTGATTTAGGTTTTCCGTGATTTCCCTAGATCACTTCAGTCAAATGCAGAGACGGTTCCTGTGAAAGGACACGGCCTATTTCCTTGCCCATCCTTCCCTAATTCCATGGGACCGATGACCTCGCTGTTTGGTCCCCTTCCCCCAAATCAACCAACCAACCAACAAGAACAGAATGTAAGCATTTAAAATTTGGTGCTCCCCTACCGCAAACCAACCAACCAGTCTATCGAAAATATTGGAACAGTTGCCGAATTGTGCTGGAGTCAAGACACAAATGATCCCTTTGACTATTCTTGTCATACGCGAGCATTCAGTGTCTCTTCAACGACTACTAAACCACCCCTGTCGTTCTATGTAATAGCTACGAAAACCATGATTCCATGAGAATGAGCCTTGGAAACAGACTTTTCTGTCATCTTCCATTAGATCATTAATGGACAAGTTGATGTCTGTCTGACTCACCACAAGCACAAGCGAGACTCATCGATGGACAGCACTCAATGACACTCATTGTCCCAGTGACTCTACACCGTGGAAATCTCTGTGTTTCACGGTGTCAGTGGTAAACGACGCATGAGAATTCGTTATCTGAAACCACCTTCCAGTAATCTGTTCGCGACGGTTCGTGGGACACTGCAGCGTCTGCCCGGATTTTGGCTATCGGCATGCATCTAATCATCAGAGCCAGTTCACCAATCCACAGTTGGAGTAGACTTACTGGAAGGACCCGTGCCTGGTCTTCTCGGTACACTTCTGTTCTTAGTTCCTCTCGTCACCACATGTTCTGCAGTAACTACAGATATCTGTCTGTGCGATGTGCCAGTATGCTGTACCCATGTGCGTACTGCCAATGACTCTACCTGCTTCATTGTCCGGAAAATAGTGGTAAGGTGCACGTGCACGTCCCCTGGGCAAGCTGTGTTGCAATTTCCATCCGAAAAAAAATGTGTGGGTGAAATCTTATGGGACTTAACTGCTAAGGTCATCAGTCCATAAGCTTAGACACTACTTAACCTAAATTGTCCTAAGGGCAGACACGCACACCCATGCCCGAGGGAGGACTCGAACTTCCATCCGAAAAGTTCAGTAATGTTAGATACATCAAATTGCCACCTTGTACTTCATCTGTAGAACGGTTTTCTGTATAGAAAATACTGGAACGTCAGAGGGCTAAGTTGTGTTGAAATCAATATATAAATGATCTGGTTGTCGTATGTAATGTGAAAGACACCATCCAAGGACACTGATAGTAAACTTTCTGGAGTATATTTTCGTAAAGGATACGGCAGATCTCTTTGAACACTATCATGTTACGTTCAACGAGACAGCAAATTCTATGAGCAAACAGATGTTGTCCTCGATGGTGAGTGTTCAGCGGAGGTGAGGGTATCATCTGGAGTGCCCCAGGGAAGTGTGGTAGGTCCGCTGTTGTTTTCTATGTACATAAATGATCTTTTGGATAGGGTGGATAGCAATGTGCGGCTGTTTGCTGATGATGCTGTGGTGTACTGGAAGGTGTCGTCGTTGACTGAATGTAGGAGGATACAAGATGACTTGGACAGGACTTGTGATTGGTGTCAAGAATGGAAGCTATGTCTAAATATAGATAAATATAAATTAATGCGGATGAATAGGAAAAAGAATCCCGTAATGTTTGAATACTCCATTAGTAGTGTAGCGCTTGACACAGTCACGTCGATTAAATATTTGGGCGTAACACTGCAGAGCGATATGAAATGGGACAAGCATGTAATGGCAGTTGTGGGGACGGTGGATAGTTGTCTTCGGTTCACTGGTAGAATTTTGGGAAGATGTGGTTCATCTGTAAAGGAGACCGCTTATAAAACACTAATACGACCTATTCTTGAGTACTGATTGAGCGTTTGGGATCCCTATCAGGTCGGACTGAGGGAGGACATAGAAGCAATTCTGAGGCGGGCTGCTAGATTTGTTACTGGTAGGTTTGATCATCACGTGAGTGTTACGGAAATGCTTCAGGAACTCGGGTGGGAGTCTCTAGAGGAAAGGAGGCGTTCTTTTCGTGAATCGCTACTGAGGAAATTTAAAGAACCAGCATTTGAGGCTGACTGCAGTACAGTTTTACTGCCGCCAACTTTTATTTCGCGGAAAGACCACAAATATAAGATAAGAGAGATTAGGGCTCGTACAGAGGCATATAGGCAGTCATTTTTCCCTCGTTCTGTTTGGGAGTGGAACAGGGAGAGAAGATGCTAGTTGTGGTACGAGGTACCCTCCGCCACGCACCGTATGGCGGATTTAGGAGTATGTATGTAGATGTAGATGGTGTGGCTATGGGTATCCATCTCACCACAGTTCCAGCGAATGTTTGTATGAATAAAATTGAAGAAAGAGTCCTTCAAAAGTATAAGAATAAACCTACTCGTTAATTGCGGTGTGCTGATGACACTTCGTTATATCAACATTAATAAAATGATCCGGGCTATAATGCCGTGATCGATTGGATTTCACACTAAAACCCAACGTTTTTTCCCCTCTGCGGAGGACATTTTCAAGGGGGCTGTAGCTTCTTAGAGTGTCCGATTCACACCGCGGCTCGCTACTGACTGCAGCATAATTCAGTCTGCGCGTGCGCCTGCGCGGTGGCTTGGCGTCGCATTCTTTGAATAGCCAAGTGCAGTTGGACGTTGTCGGTTGCCGTCGTCCGCTGTTGCTATTACCCCTGGGTGGAAAACTCGTTAACGTCTTCTTCAGCACCGGGTCTAAATGTCACACAGTTTCCTCCTCCTTACTGACTTTCCTGGGCTGTTTAACGAGATCTTGGTGGCTAATTTATCTTAATTCATTTTATGCTCAAGGATTCTTGTTGTTTGCTCATAACCCCACATTTAAATACACTCCTGGAAATGGAAAAAAGATCACATTGACACCGGTGTGTCAGACCCACCATACTTGCTCCGGACACTGCGAGAGGGCTGTACAAGCAATGATCACACGCACGGCACAGCGGACACACCAGGAACCGCGGTGTTGGCCGTCGAATGGCGCTAGCTGCGCAGCATTTGTGCACCGCCGCCGTCAGTGTCAGCCAGTTTGCCGTGGCATACGGAGCTCCATCGCAGTCTTTAACACTGGTAGCATGCCGCGACAGCGTGGACGTGAACCGTATGTGCAGTTGACGGACTTTGAGCGAGGGCGTATAGTGGGCATGCGGGAGGCCGGGTGGACGTACCGCCGAATTGCTCAACACGTGGGGCGAGAGGTCTCCACAGTACATCGATGTTGTCGCCAGTGGTCGGCGGAAGGTGCACGTGCCCGTCGACCTGGGACCGGACCGCAGCGACGCACGGATGCACGCCAAGACCGTAGGATCCTACGCAGTGCCGTAGGGGACCGCACCGCCACTTCCCAGCAAATTAGGGACACTGTTGCTCCTGGGGTATCGACGAGGACCATTCGCAACCGTCTCCATGAAGCTGGGCTACGGTCCCGCACACCGTTAGGCCGTCTTCCGCTCACGCCCCAACATCGTGCAGCCCGCCTCCAGTGGTGTCGCGACAGGTGTGAATGGAGGGATGAATGGAGACGTGTCGTCTTCAGCGATGAGAGTCGCTTCTGCCTTGGTGCCAATGATGGTCGTATGCGTGTTTGGCGCCGTGCAGGTGAGCGCCACAATCAGGACTGCATACGACCGAGGCACACAGGGCCAACACCCGGCATCATGGTGTGGGGAGCGATCTCCTACACTGGCCGTACACCACTGGTGATCGTCGAGGGGACACTGAATAGTGCACGGTACATCCAAACCGTCATCGAACCCATCGTTCTACCATTCCTAGACCGGCAAGGGAACTTGCTGTTCCAACAGGACAATGCACGTCCGCATGTATCCCGTGCCACCCAACGTGCTCTAGAAGGTGTAAGTCAACTACCCTGGCCAGCAAGATCTCCGGATCTGTCCCCCATTGAGCATGTTTGGGACTGGATGAAGCGTCGTCCCACGCGGTCTGCACGTCCAGCACGAACGCTGGTCCAACTGAGGCGCCAGGTGGAAATGGCATGGCAAGCCGTTCCACAGGACTACATCCAGCATCTCTACGATCGTCTCCATGGGAGAATAGCAGCCTGCATTGCTGCGAAAGGTGGATATACACTGTACTAGTGCCGACATTGTGCATGCTCTGTTACCTGTGTCTATGTGCCTGTGGTTCTGTCAGTGTGATCATGTGATGTATCTGACCCCAGGAATGTGTCAATAAAGTTTCCCCTTCCTGGGACAATGAATTCACGGTGTTCTTATTTCAATTTCCAGGAGTGTAAAACTAGTCAGATCGCGTTGTTGTTAATTCATGAATCGTATTTGATATTAAGAAGAATATGTTACGGTGTCAATGCCAGAGGCAAAACTTGTTACGCACTAGAGGGTAATATCTTAAGAGGTTGACGTCAGCTTTCAAAAGGAACCACAGTACTTGGAGAAAGAGTTCGATCATTTAAGAATTACTTTCAAATGAAAGGCTACTTTGACAGAGAGATAAAAAGAACAGTAAATAGGACTCTATATTGTAAAAGATCTGGAGTTTCTAATAGAAAAGAACCAACTGACAGGAGATTTTTCCTCCTATTCGTAATAACGGTGACAGATTGTATGAGCAGACTTCTAAGAAGACACGTTATTGACACAGTATTTCAACCAACTTGGAAGATGCGTGAATATTTGAACACTGAAAAGGAATTACGCGCCCCGCTTGCCACAATAGGAGCATATAAAATCCCTTACACATGCGTCCAAGTGGACACAGGAACTGGGAAACACGTATGAACCCGCTGTAGGTCATACACTACCTAATAGGTTTCTCCGATACTATAGTCTCATCAAGTTACTATGCTAGGATGCACAGTCGCCATAGAAATTCAAAAGCACAAAAACAACTTTAAACCACAAGAAGAAAGACTGAAATTAGACAAGTTGTGGACTTTAGTGCTGAATAAAGCAAACAGAGTCATCACGTCCCCACTACAAGCTCCAAAACACACATAGGCGCGACTCCATTATCTTAAGCCGAGGTTTGATGACGTCATGAACAGGCCATTGACTCGATTACGTGTGAGCAGTTCGTCTTGCTGAGCTTGTTTTAAGCTAATCTCTAAGTCGTAGTAGTCACTGAACTAGGCTCCAATATTGGAAGACGAAATGTTAGGCAGAGAAATATGTCTTGGACCACGGCCTAAAGCCGACAACTCAAGGACACTAATGCCATCCGTAGAAGCCTCGAGCGTTTGATGAAAATGTGCGAACTTCGTCACAAAATAACTGATGCAGATTTAAAGAGATCTAATGTAACTGTTAGCTGTTGTCGTAACGGTCAATCCGAAGACTGTTTTGAAGAGTCTCAATGCAGTTCTCCAGGACAGTCCATACAGCAGAGCTCTGTGTTCTTGGGATATATAACGGCTGTAGTTTCTTTTTGCTTTCAGCTGTCCACAATAGTAATACAACAACACCATGTTGGTTAAGGCTGCAAAACCTGGTCAGTCATCCAGACGGTTGCTGTAGCAACTTCCGGAAAGGGTGTTGTCACTTTTTAGGAGCCTTATGTCGATATAATGTCGTCACAGGTACCCATTCTATGTGGCTGCACCTACGCTACAAGGTCGTTGGTTCCTAGAGTCAAATTTCCTGCCTTTTATGTCATTATTTAAAATTTTATTGCCACGCTTACGTTTGAAATCTCTTAAAGAGTAATATATACTAAAAAGGACCAATCTTCAGGTTTTACTTTTCATATTTATTTTATTCCTTTGACATATTAAACATCTTGAAATAATGGTGACAGATAGTAGAACTACCCTAAAAATAGTCTGAGGTGAGTTTTGACCAATTTCATCCGCAATTGGCTTTTGTGTGGAACAGTGTTAAATATTCTGACGTGTAGAAAGGGCAATACCACTATGATTCTTCCTTGCCTGTTTTGCCAGTTTATTGTCTCATCTATTCCAAACAACACTGAGAAACCCATATAAGATCTGTTTCGTCGAGAGATTCATTTGTAAAAAAGACAAGATTCAGATAAGTAAAAAAGAACTAAATAGTAATTACAGCAGCAGTATCTTTAGCAACAATATTAGTGACGAGAAACTGTACCAGACTGCAGCTTACCTGAATATGAATCTTATTCAGACTGTTACAACTATGATATTTCTCCCTCTGATCCAAAATAATTCTAACTGTTCCTTTTGAGCTTCCAAACTTTTTCTCATTCAACAAACGTAACATATTTGTAACAGAACTGCAGCAAACTGCAAAATCTAAGGAGTACACGCACGAAACTCATGACAACGCGAGCATACATTGGCCCAGTTACTTTCTTCTAAGACAAAATGAGTTCAGTTTTCGAGTCATAGGTGCATTGCGCGTCGAAAAAATCGTGGCCCGAGATATACTCGGACGCGATATTTTAAACACTGCATTATGGCCCGAGTTATTCTCGGGCACTGTCGACGTAGTGTTAAGTCATGAAGGCCCAAGGGATGTGTACCGGCCGCCGTGTCATGCTCTGGATCGCAACGTCATGTGTACGCCGTATGGGGGAGCATGTGGTCAGCACACTGCTTTCCCGGCCGTTTTCCAGACTGTCCCTTTCGTGAAGCTGCTACTATTCCCATAAGTAGCTGCTCAGCTGGCATTACGAAGCTGAATGCACCGCGTACATGCCCTCCCACCAAGGAAAAGTCCTTGGCAGTACTGCAAATGGAACCCTGGCCCTTCATATGGCAGCCATCCATTCACCTGCGGAGGCGGACTCAACCATAATATGGTGTCGTTCAAAACATTCATATGAAGACACGTTGATCTAAGGCCTCTGCCGAAGAGGAAAATACAGTATAATAATCAAAATTAGAAAATGGATGAGGTGGTATACATTTGAAATGGTGTAATATGGTCATGGTTTTGAAGAAGACAATAGGAATAACAGTACATGAAAAATGTACTTAACACGTTCGCTGCCATGGGCGCACCAGCGCGCCCGGCCAATACTCGTGTACGTGCCGTGGACGCGCCTGCGCGGCGAGAGTATCATCTGTTGCGAGGCACCACGGTTTAGTCGGGTACAGCCATTCGGTGTGGTTTATTGCGTGCAGGCACTCTAAGAACGTATTGTTTTCAATTTTTACGGGTGCGGTTCACGTTTTTCCCCTACAGTTTTTCTCTGCTGTGGGACTGAAAATGGAAAACAATCGTAACACGGTGGGCCCTTCAGAACCTAAGAAACGCAAAATACGGGACACCATAAACGTACAAAAACTAACGGATGTGGAATTATTACGAATATTAGGAGAAAGCGATTCGGAAACGGAATTGGCCAGTGGGGAGGACGGGTGGGAATCCAGTGAAGAGCCGGCCGAAGTGGCCGTGCGGTTAAAGGCGCTGCAGTCTGGAACCGCAAGACCGCTACGGTCGCAGGTTCGAATCCTGCCTCGGGCACGGATGTTTGTGATATCCCTAGGTTAGTTAGGTTTAACTAGTTCTAAGTTCTAGGGGACTAATGACCTCAGCAGTTGAGTCCCATAGTGCTCAGAGCCATTTGAACCATTTGAACCAATCCAGTGAAGAATCTGACGGAGACGAGTTTGCTTTAGATGAGACTGTAGAAATAGTTGTGAATCCAAGCAACAGGGAAAGGGCAGAAGGGCTGGTAACAAGTGGTAACGTAGCTGATACAAAGGTTGCATGAGAAAGCGAGCCAGTTGGAATGGTAAATTGCCCGTTTATAAAAAATGAGGGACTGCTAATTCAACCAACAGGAAACACTCCCTTAGATTATTTTCGTCTTTCGTTGGCGGACGAATTTCTATTGAAAGTTGTAGAAGCAACAAATCGAAAATCAATTGAATTATTTCTTTCTGTGGGAACCAAAGAACAAGCACGAATAAATTGTTGGAAAGATGTGACAGGTGGCGAATTGTCAATGTTCTTGGGAGTTTTCCTCCACATGGGAAATGTAAAGATGAGGAAGTTGCAGGACTGTTGGAAAAAGGACCCTTTATTTCTTCTAATACTACGTGCATTGCATTTTTCTGAAAATCCAAAACAGGGCGAACCAAGACCATCCGACAGGTTGTATAAAATACGTCCAGTTATCAATTGTTTCAATGAAAGGATGTGCCAAGTGTACTACACTGGGCGGGAACTGTCACTGGACGAATCAATGATCCTTTGGCGTGGAAGATTACTTTTCCGCCAATACATCAAAAATAAAAAGCACAAATATGGCATAAAGCTATATATTTTGGCAATTCCCACTGGAATGGTCCTAAAATTCGTGGTACACACTGGCATGCTGGACGATTTAGGAGGAAGAGGCCATATGCAAAAAATTGTTCTTCATTTACTGGATGAAAAGTTGAATGCTGGTCACCACGTGTATAAGGACAATTACTATAATAGCTTCGCATTGGCTAAGTTGCTCCTGGATAAGAAGACTCACTGCACGGGAACTCTGAAGGCGAATAGGAAGCATACACCCAAGGAAATACAGAACGCAAAATTACGAAAAGGTGAAGCCGTTACCACATTTGCGGATGGAGCTATGATAGGTAAGTGGCGTGATAAAACGGAAGTGTTTACAAATGTATTTACAAATGAAATGGTTGAGGCTGAAAACAAAAGAAAGAAGAAGAAATCTAAGCCCTTGGCTATTGTAAACTACAATAAATTTATGTCGGGAGTTGATCGGCACGATCAGATGTTATCATATTACCTCTTGGAACGAAAAACCATACGATGGTACAAGAAACTTTTTATGCACGTTATGGAAATGATGCTGACAAACGCACATGGTCTACACAGTAAATATTGTGGCACAAAACTGGCTCTCCAAGAATTCAGACTCAGTATTATAAGAGCACTATTGCCACAAAAGCATGTAGAACGGCCAGTCAGAAATCCCCAAAATGTTGTGGTAAAAAGTGAATCAACTGGAAAGTCAAAAACACCGAGTAAAAAGCGCAGATCATGCGCAAGCCGAGGACAACGAACAGACACGATTTACGAGTGCACAGATTGCCCAAATAAAGCAGGGTATTGTTTGAATTGTTGTGTTATTCACCACCTCTAAAGGCAGATAGCACTTTCGTTGTTCTTTCATTTTTCGGCAGTTATGTGTAGGTACTGCTCTTGAACTTTATATTAGTTTTATTTGTTTGAGTGTAATCAATAAAGTTCTTGATTGTATCTTTTCTGAGGTTTGACATACATTGTATTTCAGAAGTTTCTTCAAGATCTTGTGTTTGTTTCTGAATGCTGTTTCTACTAAATTTGTTGTTCATTAAATATGTCGTTTTTCAGTAGGATATTTCGTTTTATTTTTGAATATGAAATAAAAATGTAGTGCTCCAAACTGTCCCAATTTTCAGGAAAAATAAACGAAACATGCGTCCATGGCCACCCGCTACAGAATGTGGCCTGATATGCCGCTGACGCCTTAGTGCAAATCCCCCCCCCCCCCCCCCCCCCAAAAAAAAAATCATTCACAAGAGTAAATTTTATCTTTTACTTATAAAATAAATAAATTTTATATTACTTTTAGCAATACAGTTTGAGATTCTATTAAAAAATAATTGGTTACGTGGCAACGCAAGGCCAATTACAGTGGCAGCGAACATGTTAAATAAGTTGTACACTGTCTTCAGGGCAATTTCAGGATGGTTTACCTATTAAGGAGCATGTTCAATGTGTGCTGCCGAGACGTAAGACACGTATGGAGGTGACAAGTCAATAGTGTTTAAGTGGAATGTCATGGATAAGACAGAAACTGAGGGATCTTCCTGCAGAGATCCCATCCCCTGTTCGCTAAACACCTTCAGAAATTTCATCTGGGTTTCGCTGCTCGCTGCCTCCGATTCCCCCCCCCCCCCCGCCCCCACAATTTCAGTTCTGTCAGAGACTCTCGCTGGGCGCTGAGACGAGCGCGTAGCACGCGCGGCGTCCACGTCGCATACAAATGCCAGAGCCACCAGCGAGTGTCCAGAAAAGGGCCGCCGGCGCAGGCATGTGACGCCGGCATCTCCTTAGCATTCCGGGGTGGGCGCCCTCCACAGCGCCGGCTCGTTAGCGATTCCAGGCCGCAGCCCGCGCCTCTTTGCGAATAACTAGAACCAGCCCGCATCAGGACTCGGGAAAAACGGAGCGGCGGCGACGCATCAAAATTGCCTGCTTGTCTGACGCACCATCGATTAGTACCTCTGGCGGCCGCTCTGAATTTTTGTTAAAACGGATCGTTTCTCTGGAACACCACTTAGAAATTCCACCTGCAGTTTTCCACAAAGCTACCTTTAAGAGACGATAATTTTAATACAAATTTATTCGACATAGGGACGTGAAAAGTACACCCCGCTAAGCTAATGTCCTCGTATAAATTACGACCGCTGATGAACAGAGATATAATCTACTATAATCTAAGAACAGAAAGAAATAAAAGGAAAACATGACATACCGCTAAGGAATTATCCGAATGGGACGGAAATCGGTGGACACGATATACATGTACGCACAAACCATTGATAACAATTTCAAAACAAAAAATGGTTCAAATGGCTCTGAGTACTACGGGACTTAGCTTCTGAGGTCATCAGTACCCTAGAACTTGGAACTACTTAAACCTAACTAACCTGAGGATATCACACACATCCATGCCCGAGGCAGGATTCGAACCTGCGACTGCAGCGGTCGCGCGGTTCCAGACTGTAGCGCCTAGAACCGCTCGGCCACACCGGCCGGCAATTTCAAAAAAGTTGGATGATTTATTCAAGAGAAAGGGCTTCACAAATTGAGCAAGTCAAAAACGCGGTTGTCCATCTCTAGCCCTCATGCAGGCAGTTATTTGGCTTGACACTGATTGACAGAGTTGTTGATATCTTCCCGAGGGATATCGTACCAAATTCTGCCCAGTTGGCACATTAGATAGTCAAAATTCAATGCCGGTTGGAGACCTCTGCTCATAATGTTCCATACTTTCTCAGGGGGGAGATTCGGCGACCTTGCTACCCAATGCGGTGTTTGACAAGCACGAAAATAAGAAGTAGAAACTCTTCTTATTCGGGGGCGGGCATTATCTTGCTAAAATGCAAGCCCAGGATGGCTTGCCATCTACATCTACATGGATACTCTGCAAATCACATATAAGTGCCTGGCAGAGGGTTCATCGAACAGCCTTCACAATTCTCTATTATTCCAATGTCGTATAGCGCGCGGAAAGAATGAACACCTATATCTTTCCGTCGAGCTCTGATTTCCCTTATTTTATCGTGGTGATCGTTCCTCCCTAAGTAGGTCAGTGTCAAAAAAATATTTTCGCATTCGGAGGGAAAGTTAATGATTGGAATTTCGCGAGAAAATTCTGTCGCAACGAAAAACGCCTTTCTTTTAATGATGTCCAGCCCAAATCCTGTATCATTTCTGTGACACTCTCTACCATAATTCGCTATAATACAAAACGTGCTGCCTTTCTTTGAACTTTTACGATGTACTCCATCAGATCTATCTGGTAAGGATCCCGCACGGCGGAGCAGTATTCTAAAAGAGGACGGACAAGCGTAGTGTAGGCAGTCTCCTTAGTAGGTCTTTTACATTTTCTACGTGTCGTGCCAATAAAACGCAGTCTTTGGTTAGCCTTCCCCTCAACATTTTCTATGTATTCCTTCCAATTTAAGTTGTTCGGAATTGTAATACCTACGTATTTAGTTGAATTTACGGCTTTTAGATTAGACTGATTTGTCGTGTAACAGAAGTTTAAAGAGTTCCTTTTAGCTCTCATGTGGATGACCTCACACTTTTCGTTATTAGGGGTCAACTGACACTTTTCGCACAATTCAGATACCTTTTCTAAATTGTTTTGCAGTTTGTTTTGGTCTTCTGATGACATTATTGGTCCATAAACGACAGCGTCATCTGCAAAAAACCGAAGACGGCTGCTCAGATTGTCTCCCAAATCGTTTGTATACATAATATACATAAGGAACAGCTAACGGCCTGTAGTACTACCTTCGGCAACGCCAGAAATCACTTCTGTGTTACTCGATGACTTTCCGTCAGTTACTACGAACTGTGAACTCTTTGACAGGAAATCACAAATCCAGTCACAAAACTGAGACGATATTCCATAAGCACGCAATTTCACTACGAGTCGCTTGTGTGGTACGGTGTCAAAAGCCTTCCGGAAATCCAGAAATACGGAATCGATATGAAATCCCTTGTCAATAGTACTCGACAGTTCATGTGAATAAAGAACTAGTTGTGTTTCACAGGAACGATGTTTTCTAAACCCATGAAGGACAACAAAAGGAGCCGTAGAACATAATCGACGTACCGCTGTGCCGTGAGGGTACCGTACTTGACAACCAAAGGAGTCATGTTAAGGAAAGAAATGATACCCCTGCTTGCCAGGCTGTATGGAGGGCGACAGTCAGATTGGTATCCTATCGCTTTCTAGGGCGATTCCAGACACGTCTTCACATGCCATCAGGTTTCAGTTCGAAGCGTGGCTCCTCGCTGAAGACAGTTCTACTCCAGTCAATGAGATTTTAGGCCTAATGTGCCCCATATTAGTGAAAACGGGGTTATTGGCGTACAGAGGTCAATGGTTGTTGGCGCAAGGGACGCCGTGAGCTGAGTCCTGTTTCTTTGGGACGCCTATTAATGGTGCTTATGGTCACTGAACCACTCGTTGCACTTCGGATGAACGATAATGATGAATCTGGTGCTGTGAGTGCCTCTCCTACGGTTGCTCGATCCTTACGTTCTGTCGTCACTCTAGGTCGTCTGCTTCCTTTCTGACGCTGTTTTCGACCATAGTTCACACATTCCTGCCAATGGTCAATAGTGGGATCGCTCCTTTTTAAATGTTGAGAGATTGGAAGATTACTCCATTCGTTCTTTGAGCCCAACTACACGTCCTCTCTCAAATGCTGACATCTGCGTATATTGTTCAGGTGCATGTCTGCGAGGCCTAGTTGCTGTCCGACTGAGCACGTGGAATGAAACTAGCAAAGACTTCATGCCCTGATGTCATTTCTCCTGTTTATTATCCTTGCGGTGAAACTGCACTGCAGCGTCACACATTCATCCATCGGCCGCCAAAGTTTACATTCTTGTATTTTCCGTCGATACCTGTGTAAGTATCAGTCTGTGACCAATTTATGTAACTCCTTCGAGATCTTCGTTTTCGTCTTGTCTTAGAGTTGATTTCGGTCTTCTGAGCAGCTATGTGATATACTGGTATTTAATTTCTGTACATGTATCGTAGGTCTTACTGTGAGCTTTTCTTCCATAAGTGAAGGCTGCGGATTACTCTTGAGAAAACCCAACGTCTTTGATAGCGTGTTTTAAACACTCCTTTAAAAATCTCAGTGTTTTTCCATTTTATAGTTCCATTCAATAACAAGTATTTCTTGGCTGCCGACCTACAAGTTCTACTAACGTGGTAAGGTTAATTACTTTTGAATACATTGTGGGAGTAACCAGTGATCAGTGTTATTACTAATATTTACTATCAAAAACAGTCTTGATCACAAATTATTTATTCTGGCGACCGGTTTCGACCACAACTGTGGTCATTTGCCGATCTACAAGTTAAATAGAAAGTTTGATCAGAGGGCTACATACATTAAAGTAAAATATATAAAGTATATAAAGCTACAAATTTGTGAAACCAATGAGCGAGAGCCTGTTTTAAATGAGCAACTTGAATCAAACACAAACATTTCTTTGAGCTTTTTGACCATCTGCTTTAGAATGTTCACTCGTCTGTCCCTCGTTTCTCACAATTATTAAAACCTTTATCAAATATTTTATTTTTACTTTGTAATTTTTTAATTACTTTGCCAGATTTTATTTTATGACTGACTGTCTGCTTTTAGGAAGTTGACTTATAACGCTTTAAGACTGCATAATGCTAATTCAGATCCTTTTATTTCTGACACCAAGGTTCGTAGTATTATAATTTTAAATTCCTTCCATTTTCATTATTTTTATTTGTTTATAAGACTGGCATGCAACATAAGACATAGGAATGCCTTAAAATTTGTCACATGTAGAAATTGCAATCTACATAGGAACTTCATGGACAATATTTCATAAATATGCATAAGTACAGTGCAGTCTCGATTACTTTCTTTCTTAATATTGATCTGTAAGACTTAATTATTATGTATCGAGTAATCTATATAAATGTAAGTCTCTTTTTACACCACGAAATCGTATCCGTGCAGCATGTACTACAACACCTAAGTTAACGATTTTTGCAGCCGCCTCATTAGAGTGTGCCCTGATAGAGCGCTTATCGTTTCAGTAAAACATGATGCTGTTCAAAAGTACGTCATCTGACGTGACAGTGTTTGCCATTCGACTTTCACAACAAATTCGTTCGAAAGAAGCCTGCTGCCACTTCTTTGGAATGGTGTCTATCCTCACCATGGCAACCACTATTTTGCCTACCGACTTTACAACAACTTCAGTGGAAAGCAATGTGCTGTCACATCTTTGGAATTGCGTTCATCCTGGCCATGGCAACCACTAGTTTACCTACCGAATCTACAACAACTTCAGTGGAAAGAAGCCTGTTGCCGCATCTTTGGAACGGTGTATAACCTCACCATGGCAACCACCGGTTCCAAATGGATCACTAACAGGCCTAGAGAGGCAACCCATGTACTGTCAAAACGATGTTCATTTATCCTACATGTTTAAATATTTTTAACGCTTCTTAAACTGAGAATAGATGTTGAACAAGCTAAGTTTTATGTGTGTTTATTTTTCTTTTTTTTCAATGTTCTTTTAACTAAGAAATTTTACGTTGTTCTTCGACCTATAACCCTTTGGTAGCGATAACATAATTCTGTCAGCAGAGGGCAGAGCACTCCAGTAGTGATTTACCACCAGAAGGAGATTCTTGCTCATTTCACAACTTTAGCTTTATATACTTTATATATTTTTCTTTAATGTATGTAGCCCTCTGATCAAACCTTTTATTTTGACACACTTACATTTTCAATTTTTGTGTGAGATTATATTGTTAAATTACATGTCATGCAAAAATACAAATTTGTTTGTGTCAGGAAAGGAATAAAATTTTTAAAATATATTATCCTTTTACTTCACACCTAACATAGACGTATGTCGTCTGTGTCCTATATGTAACTTCTCTATGGTTATGCTTAAGCGTTATCTTGTCATCCTTAGTTGAAATGAACAATACCGTCAGGTGTTACTGAAAGATGAATGGATGTCTCGCAGTAATGTGTAGGTTGAAAATAACTTCTTTGGCTACCGCCGGAAGAAAAACGATGAATTGGCATCAGACAGATACAGGGTTGGGCAAATAAAAGTGACGCCGACGAGTGGCTACGATTGGATGCGAATGTATGCAAATAACGACACCCCAACAGGATGCAGCAACTGCGCTTAGAACCAACGGAACCTTAGAGCATCTACATCTATGTGGATACTCTGCAAATTACACTTAAGAGCCTGGCAGATCGTCCAACGAACCACCTTCACAATAATTCTCTATTATTCTAATCTCGAACAGTATCCTGGAAAAACTGACACCTATATCTTCCCGTGCGAGCTCTGATTTACCTTATTTTGCTGTGATGATCGTTCACCCATATGTAGGTCGGCGACAGCAAAATATTTTCGCATTAGCAGGAGAAAGTTGGTGACCGAAATTTCGTAAGAAGATTCTGCCTCAACGAGAAACGTCTTTGCTTTAATAATGACCCCTCCGAATCATGTCAGTTACATTCTCTCCCCTAATTATAAGTAATTCAAAACGTGCTGCTCTCTTTGAACTTTCTCGACGTACTCCGTTAATCCTATCTGGTATGGATCCCAGACCGCGCAGTAGTGCTCTAAAAGAAGAGTGAGATTCCTAGTGTAGGCAGTCTCTTTAGTTGATTTGTTGCATCTTACAGCTGTTCTGCCAATAATACGCAGTCGTTGGCTCGCCTTCCCCACATTTTCGATGTATTCTTTCCAATTTAAGTTGTTCGTAATTGTAATTTCTAGGAATTTAGTTGAATTTACGGCCTTTAGATTTGACTAAAGTATCGTGTAACCGAAGTTTAACGGATTCCTTTTAGCACTCATGTGAATGACCTCACAATTTTCATTACTTAGGGTCAATCACCTATTTTCGCACCATACAGATATCCTTTCTAAATCGTTTTGCAGTTTCTTTTGATCTTCTTATATCTTTAGTAGACGATAAACAACAGCTGCTCAGATTGTCTGCTAAATCGTTTATATAGATAAAGAGCAGCAGAGGGCCTATAATACTACCTTGAAGAAAGTGAGAAATCACTTATGTTTTACTCGATGACCTTCCATCAATTACTACGAACTGTGACTTCCCTGACAGGATATCATGAATCCAGTCACAACACTGAGACGATATTCCGTAAGCACGCAATGTGACTTCAAGCCGCTTGTGAGATGCAAAGTCAAAAGGCTTCTGGAAGTCTAGAAATACGAAATCAATTTAAAATTTCTTGTCAATAACACTCAACACTTCGTGTGAGTAAAGAGCTAGTTGTGTTTCACAAGAGTGATGTTTCATAAACCCGTGTTGACTGTGGGCCAACAGACGGTTCTTTTCGAGGTAATTCATAATATTCGAACAAAATACATGTTCGAAAATCCAGCTAAAAACTGACGTTAATGATATCGGCCCGTAATTTAGTGGATTTCTCCTAGTGCTTTTCTTGAATATAGGTATGACTTGTGCAACTTTCCGGCCTTTGGGTACGGATCTTTCGTCGAGTCAGCAGTTCTATATGATTGTTAAGTATGGAGCTATTACATCAGCATACTCTGAAAGGAATCTAATTCGTGTGCAGTCTGGACCGGGCTACAGCTTTTATTAAGTGATTTAAGTTGCTTCATTACTCCATGGATATCTACTTCTAAGTTACTCATGGTAGCAGCTGTTCTTGATTCAATTTCTGGAATATTTACTTCGTCTTCTTTGGTGAAGGAATTTCAGAAGACTGTGTTTAGTAACTCTGCTCTAGCAGCACTGTCATCGATTGTATTTCCATTGCTATCGCGCAGAGAAGCCATTGATTTTGTCTTGCTGCTAACGTACTTGTATAATTCATAACTGTACGGTGCTTGCAAATCAGTGGCGGAGTAATCTATGACAGGTGCGGCGAAAAAAGCTGTGTATTTAAATGAAGAATATGTAGCAGGTATATATTACAGACACTCTAGTTACAATGACACTTTAAACTCATTTTCTCGAAACTAGCCTAATGTAGCTTTTTTGTAAAACCATTTATCCCATTAGCAAAGAAATTTCAACAGTCAATTATCTTAGTACGTGTGCATCAAGGGACATATTTCTAGATTTCTAGCTATTTTATGAAGGAACCTATTATCTTTTTCAGTTTAAAAATTTGGCAGAAAACGGATCATTATTGAAACATATTTCAAAATTACAATTTTTATGTACTAGTCTTACGAAATGTCATATTGTTAGAAAATAACATAAAAGTGTGTGAAAGAAATATCAGTGTTCTCCTGCTAACACTTCGCGAGAACGGAAACATTGAAAGCGGCGAATTTAACGTGAGGGAGATAAAAGATACGTTTTCCTTTTAGTGGCTATGCACTCGAGCTCTTCCTCACAATTAGTTTTTTACCTCTGATACCTGCAGGATGTTCTTCCAAGGAGAAGTGCTGGCAGTCAAGTGGTACAAGGACGTTGTGAGCATTTTCCAAGACTGTATGTCACTTGGATCGGCTTTATGGTTGTCTATTATACGAACGTAACATGTCCGAGAAGACCATCGCTTAGATTCAGTGGAAGGCGTCGCTAGAACTTGCTCTGCTATTTGTTCCTACAGGATATACACTGATGAGCCAAAACATTATGACCACTGCGCACAGCAATGCTGAATGCCGTCTGGTGGTGTTGCGAGCACATAACACAGTAAGGAAAGAATGTGAGAAGAAGAGAGACTAATGGGCAGAACAACTGTGTAATCCAGCATAGGCAGCGATCTGTGGTAGATCTGACGACAGGGTAGAGTGCTGGTGCAGGCACAAGTGTCTCGGAGCACACCGTTCAAAGGACATTGTTGAACATGGAGCTCCACATCATACGACCCCTACGTGTTCCGGTGTTGACATGACATCATCAGCTGTGATTTCAGTGGACACAACATCTCTAGATCAATAGATAACTGTCACCTGTCGAATGAGTCGCATTTATTGTTACACGACGGCGATGGCTGGATCCTTACAAATCGTCATCCCGGCGAATGACTGTAGGAAACATGCACCGAGCTACACATGCAGACCGCTGACGGCAGAACTATGCTCTGGGTTGCATTGAGTTAGGCATCCATGGGATCTGTGGTGGTTCAAATAGTTCAAATAGCTCTGAGCACTATGGGACTTAACAGCTGACGTCATCAGTCCCCTAGAATTTAGAACTACTTAAACCTAACTAACCTAAGGACATCACACACATCCATGCCCGAGGTAGGATTCGAAACTGCGACCGTAGCAGTCGCGCGGTTCCAGACTGAAGCGCCTAGAACTGCACAGCCACTCTGGTCGGCTCTGTGGTTGTAATCGAAGGCATCATGAGAGCAGTGAACTATCGTGAAAATTATTGCGCATCACCTGCATTACTTTATGTCTGAAGTCTTCCCGAATGGCGATGACATCTTTCAACGGACTTTGCTGCAAGGTCAGAATTGTGGAACAGTGGTTTGAGAAGCGTTTTAATGAACCCACATAGCTGTCTTGGCCAGCAAAAGTGCTTGATCTGTACCCACAGGAATACATATCGGGCGACTTAGCTGCCTGCCCGTAAACCACTATCCCGTCACCTGCGAGAAGTGATCGGCCTGTACGTAGACATCTGGTGCCACATACGTGTGGAAACCTGTCAAGAACTTGCAGAATCCATGCAAAGCAGATTCTCTATTATACAGCGTTTGAAAAGAGGAAAAAAAAGCTATTAAATAGTTGATCATAATGTTCTGCCTAATCGGTATATGGGCAACGTGGGTTTATCGAGACGTAATCGTCAGTGGTTTCTGGACTTGTTAGGTGAGCGCCTTCTCGTGTAGACTGTATGAGCGATAATTCCGAGTAACCCACTTTACCGCAGGGTCTTTTATATTATGTGTTTTACGTTTGTGCTAATCCCGATTTTATTCAAGGAGTTTACTGGTTCCAACATGTCTGACTTACATGGCTGCATTAGTTCTGCTGGCTTTATATAATTTGTTTATACTAAGGATTAATTTTATTGCTTCCTGTTTTACCTCAGGCCTTGTAGGCATAATTGTTTAGATTTTGTTTATTCATTCTTTTAAAGAAATAGCCTGAGAAACCTGCATTCAGCTTAAAGAGCTGAATTAATATTTCTCTGATGGTTATATTTCATATTATTTTGTAACTGCCCATGGGTTGTTTTGATTTGCTGGACTTACAGGTCTCAGTTGATGTGTTGACTAAATGTATAATGATGATTATGTAGTTCTCCTTGGAACATGTCTTAATGGAAATGTTTTCTCTCTGTTTTATTAAAGAGTGCAATTCGTACTGTCCTTCGTAGAAAATTTTTGATTGAAATTCTACGTTATGTCAAGTTTCCTCATCTCAACAACGCTGCTCAGTCTGCAAATATTAAATATTTTTGCTTGTTTTCTTATATTAATTTGAGAATTGTTAAATTTCATGAGTTAAGATAAAATGAAATGAATAATTTTTTACCACTTGCCAAATAAAACCTTTTCTGTGTGACGTGTTATGTAACGCGATACGCGATAAATTATTCAAATCTGAAGGCGGTAAATTCAATTAAATACCTAGGAATTACAATTAAGAACAACCTAAATTGGAAAGAACACAAAGAAAATGTTGTGGGGAAGGCAAACAAAAGACTGCAAAAAAAAAAAAATCGTAATTGGTGGTAAGGACTATGGGACCAAACTGCTGAGGTTATCGGTCCCTAGGCTTACACAGTAATTAAACTAACTTATACTAACTTACACTAAGGGCAACACACACATCCATTCCCAAAGGAGGACTCTAACCTCCGACGGAGCGGCGCGAACCGTGACGAGACGCCCCCTCGACCGCACGGCTTCCCAGCACGGCCAAAAGACTGCTTTTTATTGGGAGAACACTCTTAAAATGCAACAGATCTACTAAAGAGACTGCCTATTCTACGCTTGTCCGTCTTCTTTTGGGGTGCTGCTGTGTGGTATGGGATCCTTGCAGATAGTACTGACAGAGTACACTGAGAAAGTTCAAAGAAGAGCAGCACATTTTGTATTGTGGAGAAACACAGAAGGGAGTGTCACTGGCATGATACAGGAATTGGGGTGGGCATCGTTAAAGCAAAAGCGTTTCTCGCTGCGGTGAAATATTCTCGAGGAATTTCAATCACCAACTTTCTCCTCCTAAAACGAAAAATTTTATAGATGCCGATCTACATAGGGAGAAACCATCTTCATAATAAAATAAGGGAAATCAGAGCTCGCATGGAAAGATACAGTGTCCATTCTTTCCGCGCGCTGTGCGACCTCTGAATAATAGAGAACTATTGTGAAGGTGGTTCGATGAACCCTCTGTCACGAACTCAAGTGTGATTTGCGAAGTAGCTACGCCGATGTAGAGATCGTTTTTAAAGCTAAATCTATGAACATTTGGATGTGGCTTCTCGGTTAGAAATAAAAAATTATGTGATCCAGTGTTTTTAGAAATTCAACCCCAAAGAGGGTGAAACAGGGGATGAAAGTTTCTATGTAATGTTTCATTACAAAGGCATATTTGAAGTTAAATCTAGGAAACGTTGTCTTTGTCTTCTTAGTTAGAAGCAAAAAAAAAAAAAAAAAAATATACGCCTTCCAATGATTTTGAAAACTCAACCTCTGAGGGAGTGAAATGGGCGAGGAAAATTTTTATGAAATATTTCGTTATATCAAAACATTTTTGAAGTTAAAGCTATGAAAATTGGTATTTGGCTTCTACAGAAATATGTGTTAGGGTTTGAAAGTTGCCACATAAATATCATCACATGAACTCAAAAGGTAGAATTGACGAAGGCCTCCCAACTCCGGCTACCAGAATCACTTTTTGGTCATTAATTCAGTACATTCGGAAAACCATGCTTATGTCACCTTAATTAGCTTGAAAAATTTTGACGATGTTGCAATTTGTGAACAACACAAAATTAAAAAAAAAAGTCATCTCTGCAGTCTGTACGAGGTACGTGCGCGAAGCAGGGGAAGCTGAGCTACTGTGTTATATATAGCACGAATTATTCTAAATCACAAATCCAACAAAACTTAAAGTAAAAACATTTAAGATCAGTAAAAATATTCACCTGTACACAAACGGTATTCAACCATCAATTATTTTATATTTCTCTCTTGTATAGTATCTGTTTACTTGGGAAAATCATTGTGCAGGTTTTTTCAGTTACGTAATATGATCCTTCAAGCTTTGAAAATTCTTCGAAAAGACCCCTAGATCTTGTCAGGCTTGTCTAAAACCGAGCATGTCCGGTGTCATTCGTGGCACATTCGTCAAAATTTTTATATTCCTGGGCCCATCATGAAAAGCCGTAACCATCCGAAGAGTAAACGAAGTGCTGTTTAGAATGCTATGGGCTGTCTGACAAGCGCGAAAGTAAACTGATTGCCTCTAAACCCAAGTAAGCAGACAACTACTGGGTCAATTTCCATAAATTAAAATTTATTTAATTATAGTCATTATTGCCATTTCTAGTCTATAAAAAATGAAAATTTCAGTTAAAGTTTGTGTTGGCTTTTGGCTGTATTTTATTTGATTATGTAACTGTTAACAACAGTTACAGAAGGGAAAATTGCGGTTTTGTTCGGTCTGCAATGTCAGAACAGTTCTTGGAGATTTTTCACAGGAACTAAATTGAAATCATTTCGTGTACTGCGATGTTTCAGAATATTTAACGATGATTCGCTATGTACTCGGAAACGGAGCTTCGGTGTTACTGTTAAATTAATTTCTTAGCTTCTTTATGTTATAAACGACTTCGACAAGGAAATTAGAGAAATATGTCAAAAATAGTTTACTTTATCTAAACACATAAGTTTAAAAATGACAACTTTTCCACGTCGTCCGTTATTTTATTTACACTGAAGAAACGAAACATTACGACCGCTGCCCACGGCGTGACTGAATGCCACCTGTTAGCATTGTGGACACGATGCGCGTCAAGAAAGATACTACATACAAGTAGAGCAGAGACGAATGGAAAATCATTCTAGCGACGATAAGGGCCGCAAATGAGGAAATTCACAACTTTGACAAGGACACATGGTCATGGTCTCGCGCCTTGAAACAAACATCTCAAAAACGGAGAAGCTGGTAGGTTATTTGCGCACTGCTGCCGCAAGCGTCTATGGAAAGTGCTTGAAAAATGGTGTACCCACGGGTAAACAACAAGGTATTGGCCGTCCACGCCTCATCACAGAATGTGGGCGTCGGAAGCTTGGCCGTTCTCTAAAGAAGGATAGTCGCCGATCTGTGGCAAATCAGAGTACAGTGCAGGGCCAGACACAGTTGTTCTGGACCACATTGTTGAACATGGGGCTCCACGATGGTAACCCTATTGGCTCCTATGTTGACCCAACATCACTGATAGTTATGATTTCAGTGGGCAACGGGATCATCGAAATTAGACAATTGTGTCAATGGAAACATGTCACCTGGTCGGGTGAATCGCGGTTTTTGTTACAAGAGGTGGATGGTCGCGTCCAGATATGTCGTCATCTAGGTGGACGCCTGCTGGAAACGTGCACCGCGCCATTGAGCAGTGTCGTGCTATGGACTTCCCTGGGACCTTGGGTAGTAATAGAATGAATCATGACAGCTGAGTATTTTTTTCCTTTTTGACTCATCGGTCTTCTGACTGGTTTGATGCGGCCCGCCACGAATTCCTCTTCTGTGCCAATCCTTTCATCTCGGACTAGCAATTGCAGCCTACGTCCCCAGTTATTTGCTGGATGTTTCTGAATCTCTGTCTTTCTCTACAGTTTTTACTCTCTGCAGCTCCCTCTTGTACCACGAAAGTTATTTCCTGATGTCTTAAGACATGTCCTATCATCTTGCCCCTTCTTCTTGTAAGAATTTTCCACATACTTCTTTCCTCACCTATCCTGTGGAGGTCCTCGTTATTCCTTACCTTATTAGTCTACCTAATTTTCAACATTCTTCTGTAGCACCATATCTCAAATGCTTCCATTCTCTTCTGTTCGGGTTTTCGCACAGTCCATGTCTCACTGGCAATACAACGTTATACTCGAAAGTACATGAGAAACTTCTTCCTCAAAGTAAGACCTATGATTGATACTAGTGGACATCTCTTGGCCAAGAATGTTCTATTTGCCAACGCTGGTCTACTTTTTAGGTCTTCTTTGCTCCATCCATCATGAGTTATTTTTGCTGCCTAGGTAGCAGAATTCCTTAACTTCATTTACTTTGTGATCACCATTTATGGTATTAAGTTTCTCGCTGTTCTTATTCCTGCTGCGCTAGTATACTCTTAGTTGTAGGAAAGAGGAAATTTTATCAAAAGTCAATGAGCGCGAGGTTGGACGATGGAATCTGGGGCCACTGGCAGAGTGTTGAAACAGTCCACAGCTAGTAGGCCAGGAAATGCAAACATGGCACTTGCGAGCGCAGTGCTGCGATGGCGCTATTGCGCGCACGAATTGCTTTGTGTGAAGCAACAACGAGGCAGCAAGCCGCAGCGTTGCTTGAAGTTATTGCGATATGAGGCGAGGAACTAGGCCTGAGCCAAGTGAAGAGTTGTAGACGGTTGAAGTTTGGGAATTTATCCCTGTCATAGTTTCTGTCTCTCTCTGATACTATGTCGGAAGTGAGGGGAAAGGCAGTTTAAATAGTCAGGTACTTTTACCTTGGGACTGAGTGTGCCAAGTCAGTCGAGCATCGGGACGGACTTGTGCTGGTCTACACTTATAGGGGCCAGTTTGGCAGTGATGTTGTAAATATTCTACATAAATCTGAACTTTATTTCTATCTACTTGTTCGGGCTGTATTCCGCCTCCGGGGACGCAACACCAGGGCGGGACGGAACCGCAGCTGGGTACTTGGAGACTGTATGGTCAGCTTGAAGGAGGGCAGTGACAGCGGTCTGCAGTGCATCCAGCACGGGCCATGTTCGCTTCCCACCTGGCGTACTGGGGTCCAGGCGAGGTGTACGCTGCGGGAGGTGCAGCAGCGCTGGAGCAGCACCGGAGACGGCGGATGTTGTTGCCAACCGGCAAGCACCACTAGCGGCAAGCTGCACCACAGCATCCAGGAGGGCGCGGTTTCGAGTCCGGGCCTTTCCTGGGAGCAGCAGCGGCTGAGGGCCACGGATGACCAATACAACCGCCTTCTTCCCATGGTCGGACAGAGCAGGCCAAACGGGATGGAGGGCGGCGAGGACCAGGGACTGTAGCAGTCTCCGAGATAGCGGGCAGCGGCGCGGCGCCAGCCACTACGCCTCGGCAGGCGGCGACCGGGAGAGTGATGGCTAACTTTGAGCGGCGAGCGGCCTTGTGACACCAGCAGCGGCGTTGGTGTAGCGTCGGCATACCATGAGTTGCTTAGCTGGCAGGACTCGCAGGACAGTGCGCGGGTGGCACATCGGTGCTCCGCTGCACTCTTCGAAGCACCGTAAATTATGAGAATAAAGTAATGCCACCAAATACCACTGTATCACTATGCACTGCCCCTTGATGCTCTTGAACTTGCTCCGTCTTCTGACGAAAGACGGCAGTGGCTCCCGGCTTCAGCTCGGCCATCTGGAGTCCCGGGTTCAACCATCTCGACACCCCACAACAGTCGACATCCCGCAACATTCCCAATGCTTCTCATTATTGTCGTCTTCCCTCAATTTATTCTCAGTCCATGGTCTGTACTCATTAGAATGTTCATTCCATTCAACAGGTTTAAAGAGGAAAACAACATCATAAGCGAATCTTATCACTAATATTCTTTCAAGCTGAATTTTGATTCCTCTCTTGAATCTTTCTATCATTTCCACCTTTGCTTCTTCAGCGCATAGAGTGAACAGCAGTAACGAAAGACTACTTACCTGTTTAACACACTTTTTAATTCTTGCACTTCGTTCTTGGTTTCCCCCTTTTATTTTACTTACTTCTTGGTCCTTGCACTTATTTTATATTACCATTTTTTTCTATCCCTTCTGTCTTGTTTGATCTTAAGTCTTCCAAAGCTCTTCTAAATTCTGATGAGAATAATGGATCCCCTACCTCTTCGCTATTAACTCCTGTTTCTTACCGAGCGAGGTGATGCAGTGGTTAGCATACTGGACTCGCATTTGGGACAACCACGGTTAAAACACTAGTGCAGCCGTCCTGATTTAGTTTTCCCTGATTTCCCTAAGTCGCTGCAGGCACATAGTGAAATGGTTCCTTTGAAAGGGCACACCGTTTTCCTCCCCACCCTTGACTCAATCCGAGCTTTTGCTCCATCTCTAATGACCTCGATGTAGACGGGACGTTATATCCCAGTTTTCCTTCAATTTTTTCCTTTTCATCTTTCAGCATGTCGTCTCGTCATATAGGATTAAGTGAACGTTATTGCCAAGCACATGCATCCCTTTATGCTTGATGTCTTCCCCGACTGTGGATCTAATGTTGATGTCTTGGCCACCAAATGCACCTCATATGAACAAGACGGAACACCTCTGGGACTGTATCAGGCGCTTACGGTGGTGAGATTCAGTCTCTGAAGTTCTGCTGTGGTGGCACGTGAAGTGTGTGGTTTGACATTGTCGTGCTGCAGGGAAACATTTCCTTTTTCCTTTCGGACCCTTGTTAGCCTCCGTTTCAGAATTTTCAGCGCTGTGATGTAACGATCTGAATTTATTGTTGTTCCACAACCAAGAAAATCAACATGGATAACACCATCTGCATCCCAGAACACTGTGGCCATGATTTTTCCAGCTGAGGGCTGCGTCTTGAGTTTCTTTTTCTGGGGCGAATATTTGTGTCGATATTGCCATAGACTGACGTTTCGTCTCCGGGTCCTAATGATGTTCCCACGTTTCGTCCCCTATCACAATTGAAAGGAGAAAGGCGTCATCCTCATTCTCGTAACGCGAGAGGAGTTTCTGGCGAATTTCAAGTTTGTACGCTTTCATTTCAGGAGTCAGCATCCGGGGTAAACATCCCGCACAGATCTTCCGATAGCCAAGCAAGGCAATAATGTTACCCACACGTTCTTGTGAACTGCCGATTGTGCTTGCAGTTTCTCTCTGAGTGATACGACGATCGTCCTGAATCAATCTGTCAACATTTTGCTTGTGAAACTCGGTGATTGCTGTCACAGGGCGTCCAACTCTTTGTTTGTCACGCAGGTCAGATATTCCCGCCTCAACATCTTTAAAACTTTCTCGCCCAGCGACGCACAGTTCTCGCATCAACACAATCACCATAACTGCTTTCATTCTCTGATGAATCTCCTTTGGGGTGACACCTTCTGCTGTCAAGAATTCAATGACTGCACGTTGCTTAAATCGTATTGACCGACCGTCTGCGCAGGGTTCCATACTTTACACAGTAAAAACACAACCGTTCAATGCTAAGGCTTCCCGCCAACTGGAGCGGTAGAGAAGAGGCTACGGAAGAAGCCAGTACTTGCCGAATGCCAATGCTGCTAACTGTTGAAGAGTTACGAAGGTGGAGGCATTACTTTTCAGCCAACCCTCGTTATATAGTCACAGCTGAAACATGAGTGTCGATTAGAGTCTGTTAATTAACTGACTCGTTTCATATTATGTTACATACGCCACGCGAGTGGAGAAAGAATTAGAATGGTCATCGTAAACTAAGTAAGCATTTGCAAGAGATCAGTCAGTATTGCCTCGGCATATCCCACTGTGGTTGTGAAGGAAGTGTTATGCGTTTTTACTTAAACATAAAGGAAATAAGTTACGTACGCATTCCATACTCTTTATTGATGCACCTCCTAGTAGAAAAGCGCATCAGGGTAGACGCAGGTGGGAAGTCCACTTTGTAGCCTATTCAGAATCTTATCAACAACCTCGCTGAGGCCGGCGGACCGAGCTGTCGTCCCTGGGTCGCAAGCCTCCCCAGCCAAACATGCCTACTCGCTTATCTCCTCGCACCAGAGTAACTTAGAAGACAAATGGGTGTTTGGACGAATGCTAGGTACCAAATGGAGCAGAAGTATGTAGTCGCGATAGATTCTGAGAAGAGCAGTGTTGGAGGATACGGCGTTGGCGGACTTCAGTCCTGGCGGCCGATACCGAGTGGCGGACACCTCGAAGCTCTGGGATCGGGATCCAGTGTGTGCAGACACCACCTCCATTCCCAGATGGCGGGCTTTAAATTTGGTAAGAGTGGCATCACGAAATAGGACGGTACACCCGAGCAGAGTTAGTCAAGCTTCACGTATTTTATGGAAGTGCTACGTTCCACTTAGCTTCATTCCATTAATTCAACTAATAGCTTCTCTTTAGCGCATGAGTGGGCGACGGATACATGATCACTTACCTGCTTCCGAGCAAAATTAACTCACCTCCCGCACGCTTAAACAACGTTCTGTTTAGAACAATATGACCAAAGCTCCTGTTTTTCTCCTGTCATGCCGTGTTCTTCTTGGCCAAACTCATCTCAGATGATACCTTTCGTTCTGTTCCTTTAGAATGTAAAAAAAAAAATCTGGTAGGTTCTTACTCCTACTGTGACATTTATGAGAGAAATTAAACAATCTAACGTGTCTTGAAATAATTTTCTTTACATTGTAGGACCCAGGGGCGAGTGGGCAGAGTGGTGGGGTGGCCCAGTGACCGACTATTGGTCGAGAAAAACATTTTATTAATGTTCAATTATACATTTTGTTGTTGTTAGTCTGAAGTAGCCAAGTCCACTCTGGCTCAGCGGGTTGGTGACGGTTACCCGATGGCTAGCTTTTGCTCCAGCAGTACGGAACCCACATAGGACCCTGCACTGCTGACAGCAGGCCGTACAGCGGCCAGCGGTCTGTCAACAGGCCAAAGCCTTGAGGTCAGCGGCGTGTTACGTCTTCTTGCTGCATCTGCCCTCTGCTGCTAAACGCCAGTGCCGACTCAGGCATGGCTCACATCTTCTGCAGTGGCGAGGGAAACAGCCGTGCACGTGACATGACCCAGTGCTCCAGGCACGAGTCTGGAGGCAGCAGGCGCAGATGGCAGGTCTGCAGCGTTAAGGCACCAAATATCACAGGGTTGACTTAGTGCAAGAGGTGATTGCCTGACCCGATCTGGAACCCATGGCTGCACCTGCTGGCTTCATCTCGTCATCCAGTGTATCTGTCTCAAAACTCACAGCCGATTATCTGGCACGTAGCTCATAACGCGGTTCTTGACCTGGTGTAATGACACTGTCCTGCCAGCTCCAGCTGTTACCGCTGAGTAGTGCAGATGTCACAGATTTTTTTTCCTTTATTGATTTTCAGTAAAGCAATTTTCAATAAAGCAATAAAGCTGGCAGCAGCTTAGTACGCTGCTCTACAGCCTACAGACTTCTATTTTAAAAAACGGAAGAAGAAAGGAAACAAGAAAAACAGGCGATAAAATGGTGACGTCAAGTGTAAAATGGCGGAAAAACGCGGAAAGTTAAAACAGAAAGCAAAAGGGGTTGGCAACGTTAATAAAAGACACAGGAATCAGACAAGTAACATAGTACACACACAATTAAAAAGAGATAAAAGGCACACCCAGCGACAGTATGATGGCCGTTTGCAACACTTCCCAAAAAACACAACACGGAACACTCACTGTAAAATACTCACTGTAGAACACTCAATGTAGAACACTGCACAAAAGTGGCGGCACAAAGATGACACTCCCGAGCCAAACGCAGATGGGGGGGGGGACCTGGAGGAGGGGGAAGAACAAGGAGGGAGGAAGGAAAAAAACGAAAAAACGGGGGGGGGGGGGACCAAGGAGGGAGAGGACTAATAAAGGGGGAGAAAGGCAGACATGAGAGGGAATGAGAGGAGGCAGAGGAGGGAAATGTAAAAGGACTCGGGGGAGAGAAGGGGGCAAAGAGAGGGGAGGTGGGGAAGAAAGAGGATGGCAGTGGGGGAGAGGGAGCCTGGGAAAAGGACAGAGGAAAGGAGGGCGAGTGAGGATCAGAGTTGATAGGGATAAATGGAGGGAGAGAAGGCATCATCTGGGAGGGGGAGTTGATGGAAGCCACCTTGGGAAAGGAGATGTAGGGTGTAGAGATGGAGGGTAGGGGGGACACAACAGTGAAGACGTGGCAGTGGACAGGGCTGGGAGAGGAGAGGAGCAACCAGGGGTTGGGGGGGTTCAAGGCGGCGGGAGGTGTAGAGGATGCGGATATATTCGAGGAATAGGAGCAGATGGGGGAAAGGAATGAGATCGTAGAGGATCCACGTGGGGGATGGGAGGCATATATGGAAGGCGAGGCAGAGTGCATGACGCTCAAGGATCTGGAGGGACTTATAGAATTTGGGGGGGGGGGCAGATATCCAGGCAGGACTGGCATAACAGAGGATGGGACGGATTAAGGATTGGAAGGTGTGGAGGATGGTAGAGGGGTGCAATCCCCATGTCCGGCCAGAGAGGAGTTGAGGAGTCGGAGGCGGTTGTGGGCTTTGGATTGGATGGAGCGGAGATGAGGGATCCAGGTGAGGTGACGGTCAATGGTGAGGCCAAGGTAGGTAAGGGTGGGGGATGTCACAGAGCACAGCTAGCCCATTTCTTAATCCTTCTGCGTAAACTGTTGCTGTGAATTACACGCCGCCAATGTGTGCTTACTGGCCAGTGATATCTAACGCAATGCTCCCTGGAGGTTCCTTACAGCTTCTTACAAGTTTCACTTAAAACTACACTGCCGGAGAACAATTACTATACCGGAAAGACGACGTCGAATTTGATTCGATGACTACATATGCCACCTAGGTTATAGTAGACGCAATAATAATGGTTTCATCGTCGTCCGCCGATAGATAGCGTAGTGGCATAGCTATCAGAGCGCCATCTGTGTCTACCCTTTAACAGGGAACGCTCACAACCAGAAGGCTCAGAGTGGTGCAAACGTGTGAAACAAGCAGGCAACCATACCACGGGGACGAACTCATACTTCCTACAGGGATTTCGAAAGGGATGAAGGGATGAAATTATGGCCTTTAGAGTGGTGGGAGGGTCTTTCGGAGAATAGCCACACAAGTTAGCCTTGCTGCGTCAATTGTGCAACGATGCTGGTACGGGTGGGCACATGAAAATTCCATACATCCGTAGACGAGGTTCTGAACGTCCACCCAGAACAGACGTCCTCCAGGATTATCGTATTCTAAGGGGAACCGTGGTAGGCAGTACAGCTACCACAGCACAGATAACAGGTCTTGAGAGCCCAGACGTGTCTACACGAACTGTTGCGAACCGGTTGATAACAGTGAGACATGGATACGCACACCTCTAGTCCGTCTTCAGTCATGCCACAGCATCGACGTTCTCGGCTCGACTGATGCCGTCAGAAGATCACTTCGAAATGGAACGGCGCGCCTTGGTGTTCTGCGATGAAAGCAGATTCTGCCTGCACGCAACTGATGATCGTTTGCACGTATAACGTAGAAATGGTGACTATTGTCTCGTAAAGTGCATTCGTCCAGAACATATTGGTCCCATCCCTTGTGGTCTGGGGTGCGATAAGCTACAACTCTCGTTCACCTTTGGTGTTTCTTTGAGATGCTAAGCAATGTTTGGTACCTGCTGAATGCTGTTAAACCCATTCTTTTCCCGTTCTATCAACTGGAAGGTGAGATGTTGTTCCAACAGGATAATGCTCGCCAAAACACTGCTCGTGAAACGATTCGCGTTCTGCAAGACGTGCAGCAACTTCCCTGGCCAACACGATCTCTGCACTTTTCTTCAATCGAACACGTGTGGGATACGATGAGAGGAGCAGTGACTCGTGCGGCTCGTCAGCCAACAGCTCTTACAGAGCTACGTGAACAGGTCGAGCAGGCGTGGAATACGGTAACCCAAGACATTATTCGCCGTCTGTAGGCTCGACTGGCTGCCAGAGTCAGCGCCTGCAGTGCCACACGTGAAGGCTGCACCATGTGGTTTTCATCTGTAAACGTAATCATTTCATGTACTCCATGTACATTGTTACAACAACAAATCTTGAGTAGAAAGGAAATCTCTTAAATGGTGTACTAATTTTTTTTACCGGCGTTTTAGACAGCGACGCTACAATGCAGTTAATCAGCAACCGACCCCATGTGACGCTAGTTTTTGAAAACTGTGCAGTTGCCGAAATGAAAAGTGTAAATTAATAAATTTATCAACAGTCAGTCAGTTAATGTTGTTATTTCTAAAATACTAAAGGAATAGAAGCAAGCAGGTAATACAAACTGGTGTCTTGGCAGTGCGGTAGGATTCCCTAAATTTAGGACAAGTAATTCGTCAGGAAACGGCACCGATGATCATATCAGTGGGATGTGCTTGACATTCTTTAAGTATAGGGGTGATGTAGATTAATATGAAATTAAAAGTGGTAACTTCATACAGCAAAGATCACTATAGTGGAGCAATTATTTTGATTACCAAATTCAGAAAGCTGTGCTACGATCTTCGGGTCTACACTGATATGCGTTGTATATGATCCGAAGATGGCAACATAGCTTGCTGAACCCGGTAATCAAAATAAATGCTGTTCTGTAGCAATATCGGCTGTTTGAAGTTTTTAATTCTAATTTCATGTCAACGGGAAACAGAGCCGTGATTCACGCTAGGTGTCATCCAGGACAGCTTGATGGCTTCGTGACGTATCGTTATATGGAAGTTTGGAACTGACCGGAATTCCGTGCGAATAGCAGACTAATAAAAGGCGTCGGATGCCAGACACCGAAAAATTTACATAATCAGCAGGCTTCGGAGAAGGTTGTGTGTACCGAAGGTGGCGGTCCGTCGCCTTATTAGCATATGGGAGCGGACTTCCCACTTACTGCCCGCGACCACTCGCCCGTCAGGTCGCGGAGATGATTACAGGATCACTGCCGATGACGTCATAATGGCCCGTCCTTCGACGAATGCACGAGATCTGAGGACGGTCCATCCGAGCGGGCAGAGGCCTGCAGCGATTTGCGGTGAGGAAAGTGGCTTCCGCTCACATTCAGACGCTGAAAGTACATCAGTACACAGCGTAATGTTCGCTTCCCCCACACAGCACTTGCGCAATAATTCTCGAAATTTTAAAGTGAAAACTACTGTGATCTGGACCTGACTTACCAGTATGAAAGTCAGTAGCTGACGTGGAGCAATCAGAAACTGTGCTACCTCTTTCATTTTGCTGCGCCCACAACAGAGGAAGTGCGCTTGTGCGCTTTTTTGCGAGATGACGAAATACCCGTTGCTAAATGTGGATCTTCGTCTGTCACTGGAGCTAACTATTCTATTGCAGCGCTGTCGATGGTAATAAGTGTATTCAGAAATAGCAAAAGAAAATACGGCTTAAGTTTAAGAAGATTATACATCTTCGCGGTCGGTTTATTCATGTGCTCAAAACATGGTGCTCTAGAGTTCTATAGCTTCAGTCACGATATTATGAATTAAAAAAAAGAAGATATGGTCTACAATGTGTTTCTAAGCTAACTGTTTGGCAGTTCAAAAGAAATACTCTAAAGATGCCCTCTATGAAATGGGCGAAATTATAGATGTGTCACGTATAACTTTGGTTATTGCACTCAGAAGCGGATACTGCGTCTTTTACAAATATAAATTCAGGAAGAAAGCATCATCTAATTTGATAAATTCATTAAGAATCATTGGTTTTAATTATTTATTAGAGAAGGGACAAGTGATGATGGAAAACATGGTGGCTAAACTCAAAATATTATCTTGTTCGATTCATACAGCAGATACCTGCAATCACAGACCTCATTCATTTCATCGAAATTACGTGTTCATTTCTTCCCATCCTTCAATAGAGATGAACCGATAATACTTTTTTTTAAACTGATAAGTTACTACGTAATGTATTAAATGACTTGAGATCAAGCCGAAACCTGTAATGATAGCTTTTGTGCGAGTTGAGGCTAAAATATATAGTAAAAAAGTTGTAAGACGACCACTCTATCCGAGACCGTGTAACTACTCTAAAGAAATTAATTTTATTTGATGACTATTTTTTTAAAAATGATTCTGTTTTCTGCAGAATATCACATTTGATATGTATGTATAGATAAGAAGTCTTACAAATACCTGGAATGATTCACTGATGTGTACTCTACAAAGTATTTTGCATTCGTGCAAGAAGAAATGTCTTGACTACGGATCGAACAGGATGAATGTCTTGCTCTACTCGTAGATGCTTTCTAAGATTACTTTCGTTTGTCTTTGCCTTTTGTTCCATCTTCATTTGATTGCAGCGTAATGTCTAATTACTGATTGGATACGTGTGCTGTCGATCTTTACCTCTCTAGCCTGAGTGGCGCGTTCCACATAGAGACATTGCAACTCGCTAACCCACTATAAAATGAAATAATTTTATGGTTACTTTTCGAACAGGATGTAATAAAATGTGTTCAGAAACATAGTATGAAAAAAGATAATATTTGTTGACCACTGAAATGCATTGTGATGTACTTCGTCAGCTATGAACTTTTTTGCAAATGTTTAGATCTGGAGGATAAAAAGTAGAGAAAAGTCAGTGTTGACGATAGTTACCTAATACATATGTTGCTTCATCTGCTCTATGTTGTAACCACAATAGGTTTTGATGGTTTGCGATTTATGAAATGCTAAAATGTAGAACATCGCAGGTATTAAGAGTTTACTGTATGAACACATTTTAGCACACACCTCTTCAGGCCGTCTCACGCCAAATAAAAAAATAATCGAAAAAGTCTTACAGTGCAGAGAAACGCCTGTAACTGGCAGTAGTAACTCTCACACTATCTATTGAAACAGTCCAGGCTCCAGAATAAATTTTCACTCTGCGGTGAGTGTGCGTTGATTTGAAACTTCCTGGCAGATTGAAACTATGTGATCGACCGGGGTTAGAACCTGGACGTTTCGCATTTGAAGTTTGAAAGGTAGGAGATGAGGTACTGGCGGATGTAAAGCTGTGAGGACGGTTCATGTATCGTGTCTGAATAGCTCAGTCGGTGTAGCACTTGCCCACGACAAGCACAGGTCACATGAAGTAAAGCCACCACGGCCGCATTAACCCTTTCGCTGCTACAAAGACGTGCTCCCTGCATTCCGCGCTGTGCGCGATTTTGTCACTGCGCAAACAAATATTCCAGACTATTATGCCGTGGTCGAACGAATTTCTTGTATAAACGCAAAATCTCATCCGCGAAGTACATCTTAAAGGGGATTGTAGCTTCTCTGACGATCCGATATGCACCTTGGCTCCATAATGACTAAATTTAAATATAGTCTCCGGGTACTGCACTAATTATCCATACGTAACATAAAATATCGCCTTTTGCTTATATCCGACTGAACTCGAGTAGCACTCTGTAAGAAGTTCTCTCAAGAATGATATCTGTTATGAGACATACACTGCAGGGAAGTCCCTCTTTTTTCTGTGAAATTGAAAGTCCTGTCCACTTTCACAAATTGTGAATTTTGTACTTACATGATTCTTTTACTGGCATCGTTCTTTCCTCTCCAGGCAATGACTGTTGCCACAAGTTGTTAAATGTATGAAGAAAGTTTAGTACTTCCATAGGAAGACTTTAAATACGAAATGAAAAAAAGTATTTTCATTTCAGCTCCCTGCTATATCGAAAACGCTGATTCACAGCTATATACAACCATAACTTTGTATTTCGACTGACTTCCAAGATTCTCTGTCCTTTACATAAAACAACTGTAACAAAAGTTCTTCTATCAACAACTAACACCCGACTCTTTGCTTCTTAGCGCCTCGCGTGAGAAGAACAAAGGTAATATACATATATAGCAAAGAATTTAATCATTTACTTAGTCAAAAAAATATAGGTACAGATCTTACATAAACAGATTCCTAAGGATTAAAAAATTTGTGTAGAAATTTAGCTAAGCGACTTAATAAAATTAGTATATTCAAGTCTTCGTTAACTGAACTACATAAATGTAAAAATTGTGTACAACACCATGGCAATTGACAAACTATACTACTATGTAAACATCAATATTTATGCTAAGTTTCAGCTTTTTTATTCATAAAGTGATTGATACCCATCGGCATCGAAGATTTCATATTGTTCATTACGCTTGATTACATCACAATATGCACTAATATACCTCACTTAATAGAAGTGATATAGGCCATCATACCCAATTCGCCACGTTGCATATCTGTTGGATGAGCTTAATAAAGTAATCCGAACTAAGATTAGTACGTCACCATGAACGATGATCGTATAATCTGGCATGAATGGCAAGCAGGGAACTGAAAGAGTTAATAGGATTCATTTACAGATATTCGTAATTGTACATCGCTTAAGTTTTTGGTAATGAACAACAGAGTAAATTAACAATAAAATTACACTATTTTTAGGAATGTATGTTATGTGCAGTCGTGATATAATCTGAAATGTAGATAAAGAACCAAAGACACCCTGGTCAGTACAAGTCGCCCAATAATAAACTTTTCACATTCAGTGCCCAGTGCAGTAATGAATAAGTGGGAGTATCTAGGGTTTGTAACATAAGGACGTGATGTAGTATGGCCACGTGACATTGGTGAGACAACGCACACACACTCTATTAGATACAAGTGAAGATTAAATACAGATATAACCAAATTTCTCTTTATGTTGTATACCACGGCGTATCTTCGAACTGTACGAAATGTCTGATAAATATTTTGGTGACATTACTCTGAGCGATTATTTAGAAATATGGCTTCTCGTACTGTGAGAACAAACAGTTTATTGAAGATGTTACGAATGGATATTCCACCTAGACTGAATTATCAGTATGTGCATGCTTAAGGAAATTTTCAGTTAGAAAATAAACTATGAATTAAAACACAAGATATTCGTTACTAGGGGAGCAAGTAGAGTGTATCAGACGCTCGCAGATAGGTATGTAACGGGCTACCAGAAAAAATTGTCAGTATTATAAAGAAAACAATGTTTTCTGCAACATCATGCTGACATGTGTGTACAAGCAGCAAGTAGTTCGTGTAGTTTCATCTAGGTACATTTCCTTCGACCCTTTTCTAAGGGATAAAATAAAGGCAGATTAAGTAAAATCGGTTTTATTTATTTTCTGTCGGGCCCACAGCGTGGTAGATAGCTTGTAATGACATTGTAATAATAGTTTTCAATCAGAATGCTGCTATAATTAATGTTGTTTTAATGCAATAGATTATATAGTACCAATAATATCATTACGATTCATGGAAACATAAACGATTCGCAACCACACAGCATCGCTGGATTTACTGTCAATCGTACCTGTCAAAACTACAACAGTACATACATCGATAAAAGACATAAGCTGACATTTCCCAACAACAGCAATCGTAAGTAAAGTAAGTGACCAACAAATACACATAGGTTGCAACTGAAGTTCTTTATGCAGCAATGGAAATGAAATGAGCGTTTGGCGTCAATGGCCGGGAGGCCCCTTGCGGGGCAGGTCCGGCCGCCTTGGTGCAGGTCTTATTACATTCGACGCCACATTGGGCGACCTGCGCGCCGGAGGGAAATGAAATGATGATGAAGACAACACAACACCCAATCCATGAGCGGAGAAAATCTTCGTACCAGCTGGTAATCGAACCCGGGCCCGTAGGACGGCAATCTATCACTCTGACCACTCAGCTATCGGGGCGGACTATGCATCAATAAGATTACAAAACAGCGACAGCGTCACGATGCAATATGGATGTAAGTACCAAAAAAGAATTAAACAAAATTGATGTTACTTATAATTTTGCAATTGTTACCAAAAGCGTAATTGGCTGCAGATGGCCATAGAGCTGAAATAGGACTATTGCTACTACATAATTTACAACAATAAAACAACATTAACTATAGCATCATTCTGGTTCAATACTATTATTACAATCTCCTTAAACAAAATATGCCCCTGTTTTCGCCAAATAAATTTTACTGTATCACAGTGCTCACGAAACTTGAGAAATAGAGATAACTACGTTAATAAAGAAGACATTTGTCACCTATTATTTTGTGTTAAATCGGCAGCACAAATGTACAATCGCGAACATAATTCTGAACTGATCGTTAACTGTGTTAACGAGCTCATAGGTAACAAAATAAGTACATATTCGTCTAATTATAAGTCAGGAAATTCGTGCAATTTTCCTTTCGAGAAATATTTCGGAATACGGTATTGACAGAAAGTCGATTATTTAGTCACTCTGCAAGTAAATAACTCAGTCTTATTGCATATCTTCAGGAACTGTACCAGAACATTTTATTTGAGGCAGCCACCTCCACTGAATTTGATATTTCGATAATAGACGTAGGAGTACGTATCACAAAATCAACTTCATCTTTGCGTCTGTTAGTGCGAAAGACATTTTCCATTCTTTTTTGTTAAACTAACAGAACTGATATTCCTTTCTTCTTCTTCTTCTTCTTCTTCTTCTTCTTCGAGCATCGGTGATATAAGAGTGTATCATTCGTGTAACTTGTATTTTGTGTTAAATAATAATTCTGTTTAAATTATTTCCTATTTATTTTGGTAGCATAGTACGAAAACGCGAGTTTTCGTACAAATGAAGTTAGTTTTGTTGTTATTGACCTATAAATTGGTTGGAAGTAGTCACTTCGGTGGCTCGACGATCGTGAGCCATAAACGTTCTATCATCTTCCCTTCTCAACATCTCTAAGTCGAACCTGCAGGCCACGTTTTTAATAAAGTGAGCTTGTGATTATTATTATCATACAAAATCAACTTTTTATGTTAACGTCTAACACTAACACCGTTTCGCGTCACCGAACTTGCTGCTTTCCAATGGCAACTGCTTGGGTCGAATTCTTAATGAGAATGAAAATAAGTTCCTACGAGTAAGAATCATTTTATGGCGTAAGAAAAAACTAAGAAAACTTTCTTGCAGATTTTATGATTACATTTTTTTTCTTTTTACCGTCGATGTGATGTATCCTTTGTTTGATAGAAAGAACAAATTTAAAATATCAAAACCCACTCGGGGGAAGAAAGGTGATACATTAAAGAACTCTTAAGTGTTATTTATTCTGTAGATATTAATAATAAAGAGAAATAGTTGCAAATTTAACAATCGCAGTACTCTCCACTGCAACAGAGCTTTGGCAGAAATGATTTTGTAACAAGAATAAAACATGCTTCTATCATAATACAAGAAAAGGCGAATAAGTTCTGGGCAAAGTTAGGGATACAAAAGAAAGAAACTATTTTTTCGACTATCTGGCAGCTTCAAAGGCATTTAAATCAAAACATCTCGACATATTCGCGCTTTCTTACTGGTTACTATTACTACTCATGTCATGTATTATAACGCATCGTGTCAAGTAGAGTAACATTGTACATAATGTCACTCTTCCAGAAACAAAGCCACCCCCATAAATTTCATCCTCCCAAGAAAACACTTTTTTAGCTATTATATGTAAGCTCTTCAGCCATATGATATTCTATATTGTCTACTATACCTGGCGAATCTTATTGATTTTGGGAACAGGGTGGGGGACTTTAGACTACAAATTTCAAGACGCAGTTGTACTAACACCTTGCAGCTGAGATAGCTCAATGCGCCGGGGAAACTAGATTAGCTCGTATTAAAGTGCGAATATGTCAGGATGTTTTGATTTAAAACTCTTTAAATCAGGGAGATAAGTCAAAAACCTAATTCCCTTCTTTTACTCCCCTAACGCTGACTAGGATATTTTCGCTTTCTTTTTGTACTAAGATAGGAGTACTTTTCATTCTGCTTCTCAACTTTTACTCTTATCATAATTCGGACATCATGCGGCCGTAGCTTGGCAATCAATGCACATTTTTGTTAACGACTGATCCGGTATAGGATTTTTTACTGTCTTTCGAACCATGGTACTTATATCGTGGCAACAGATAAGGCTTTCACACAACAATAGAAGGTCATTAATTACGTGTATTTGTCTACCTTCTTACAGAATTTGGACTGATTTGCACAAGTTCGAATCATAGAACCGGTGCGCGAAAGAAATTCACATAAAACTTGTTTTTTACACGTAAAATCCGAGTGAAGCCAGATTATTGAAAGTGAGATTTCAATTTTATCGCAAGAATGGATATTTTATTTATTTGCATCACTTTAAACCGTTTCCGTCCATTCTATTCACGGAAGAATCATTTTCACGTACTACTTTTGCTCGAATTTAAGTAATCGTATCTTGAAACTGGTAGAGCTTATTAGGTAAAAAAGATTTCGTTTTGACTTTATGCATTTATCTACCTTCGTACAAAATTTGAACCGAATCGTGCAAATTTAAGGTACAGAATTGGCGCGCTTCAAAAACCCCCCAGCAAAAAGTGTTCGTTAATTACACCCCAGTTCACATCTTTTCCTAGAGGAATTAATTGATTCGCGCAATTTGCCTGCGAGCCAGCTTCGGTTCGTCGTTCAAACCCTGCTTCACAAACGGTAACATAGCTACAATAAGACAGATGTTCGAACGGCCATACAAATGGGCGCTGGTCCGGGTTAAAGCAAAAACGTTTTACTCCATGTTCCTAGCTCAAACGCGCTGTAACGATTATCCTATTTATATCACGGTGAAAATTGTAAAAATGGTATTACCTGGAGAGTTTCAGTCTTATCTGAAGGGACTCTGTGCAGACTACAACAATTCAGTAGTTTCGAGAAACAGTGTTGATGCTAGCATAGAAACTAAATTAATATTCTGACAGTCCACTTACGTTAAACTACAAATTTAACGATCTCATGCAACAGAAGCTCTTCGTCTAGCATCTGCTAGTACTTCATGTACGAGACATGCTGGCAGAAGCTGTCAGTACGCGTTCTTCTTCAACGTCAATCTGATGCTCTCGACCATATTTTATCGGGAATGAGTAGCAAGTTTGAGGCTTATAGACATTTCAAGACGCTTCTTCGGTGGCTCTTTACGTTTGTTTGCGGCGTGCGTTTGCGTCTGGAAGACGTACACCGTCTTTCCGTGCCGCCCCGTCCCATTACGGGCAACAGAAAAGGGAAGAGCAGATGTCAACATGGGTCGTTACAAGGAAATACATCTCGGGATGGAAGCGGCCGGTCATCTGTTTCCAGAGCGTCGTCCGCAGGCTGCGTGTCTTCTTCTGCCGGGAGCCGGCCGGATAATTACCGCCATGTAGAGGCAAAAATAAAACGACGCACCGAGCCGGACAAATGTCGCCAGGACAGCCACCGAGGCAGCGCAGCCGCTGCCGAATACCGCCCTATGAGGACGACCAGGCGACTCGGCTTTCTGGTTGGTTCTCTCCACTGCAGTACACCACCGTTCCAACCGGGCCAAGATAGTCTGTACCGTACGAAAGATGACTGACGTATCAGAGCCTATTGTTCAGGGTTTCTGGGGGGCACTGGATGTACTTCACACAAAAAATGTTGCAGTAGCGTTGCTACGTAATTTTATGATTATGGTTTTTAAAACACTTTCGACGAGGAACGTCTTCCTCAACAATTACCGATTATAAATTGCGTGTCTTCTACTGACGACCTTGACGTCGATGACATATTACACTCAAACTTGTTCGATCGACAGCTGCTCATATGGCTTATCGAAAGTGACCTGGCTATTTCTTTACAACGATTGCAGTTCACGTGTGATTTGAAGCTGTGTTTGGAGGTAGTACGCGGCTTACTTTGGTAGTTGTATGGGGCAACCACGCAGATTATGGTGGCCTTGAAGCTTTTCCAGATGCTAACATTTTGTCTTGGAATACGTGGAGGATACCAGAGAGTACAGGACCGCTAGCTAAGGTTCCTTATGGGACTTTCGTGCCAGACAAGCCATTTACTCTGTCTACCAGAAGAAAGAAGAAGCTGAATGCAGACGAGTATCTGTTCATATGGGTTAAAGTAGGCAATGCCATTAAAATTGAAACACAAGGGTGGACAGCAAATAACTAAATTTTACATATTCTACGTATGTAATATTATAACAGGAACATATGATTAACCATATAAATGGTTTTGGAATACAGAGTGTGCGAAATTTTGCAAAGAGAGCTAACGTCTCAGCAGCAACGGCTCCAATAAGTATGTGCTTGGATGACGGATGACAAATAAATTTAAAGAAAGTTAAGTTAATGCGGATGAGTTTCAGAAACAGTTATGTAACGTTGCAATAAGACATTAGTAGGGTACAGCTTGAAACAGTCACTTTGATGAAATATCTAGGCATAAAGATGCAAAAGGATATGAAATGGAATGAGCGAGTCAGTGTTTGGGATTCCCACTACGTCGGATCAAAGGAAGACATGAAGCAACTGAGACGCGGGCTGTCCTGTTTCTTACCGGTAGTCTCGATCAGCACGCAAGGATTATGAAGATGCTTCGTGAACTCAAATGGCAATCCATGAAGGGAACGCGATGCTCTTTCCGGAACCATTTCGCAAAGTAGAGTACCGGCATTTGAGGACGACTGTAGAACGATTCGACTGCCGCCAACGTAAACTTCACGTAAGACCATGAAGAAGAGGTGTGAGAAATTAGAGCTTGTATTGAGGCTTCTAGACAGTCGTTTTTCCTTCGGCTTTTTGCGAGTGTAACAGGAGAGGAAATGACTAGTAGTGGTCAAGGTACCCTCTGTCACGCACCTTACTGTGGTTTGCGGAGTATTTATGTAGGTGTAGATCAAACATGGTGCCTCAGCTTGCTGGATTCATGGATCGTAATGACTGGGCGAGTGGTGGAGCGCTAGTCTCTCGGAAGCTGAGGACCAGAAGTTTTTCAGTGGGAGAGAAATCTGGAGAGCGTGTTGGCCAGGCAAACAAAGACCCTCTTTATCGAGGTGGAGTATGACAGCACAGGCAACACGCGGCCTTGCGCTCACTATTTGAAGAAAACATCACTCACACATCCAATATGGGGCGCAACCACCGGCGTTGATACGTTAGAAGTATAAAGGCCTTAGTCAAAATTACCAATTTCCTGAACCAGAAGTGATCGTCCTTTGTACGCGATGGTACGCTGTACCATCACGCTAGACACTGAGTGCGAATGACGATGAGTGAATGTAACCTGTCAACGTTAGTTCTGCTCGGAGTCTCCAACAACGATTCATCCACCGTGATGTTGAATACAGGACCAGAACTCATCTGAAAAATAACTGCGTTGCCACTCTTTTGTCCAGTCCCGATATCAGTGCCTGTCTACGCTGCCGCTTCAATGGAAGTTCCAACAGTGGTCGCCGTTTTCACAGCGTGGTGCTCCTTGGCGACGCATTGTCTAGCTGCAAGACAGTTCATTTAATGTCGTACGTGGTGCAAGTGTACGGTTCTGCACAGCAAATATGAACAACATGTCTGTCCTCTGAGGGGTTAGTCGAATGACGCCCCTGCTGTACAGGTTCTACCTTTCCTCAACCCGTCGTTTACATATTCACGTAACACTAACGGAATATCAACTGAGGCGAACAGCAATCCTAGCAAACGATAAACTCTGGTCTCGACAGGCCACGATCCTGCCGTTTTCGAATTCCGAAATATTTTGGTGGAAATTTCTTTTTCTTACATAAGACATAACGCGGTCTTGTTACAACAAACCATATTTTTCAATGGAAAGAAGGAGCATTAAAATTTAGTCCTTTGGACAACCGGAGTGGCCGAGCGGTTTTAGGCGCTACAGTCTAGAACCGCGCGACCGCTACGGTCGCAGGTTCGAATCCTGCCTCGGGCATGGATGTGTGTGATGTCCTTAGGTTAGTTAGGTTTTATGTAGTTCTAAGTTCTAGGGGACTGATGACCTCAGAAGTTAAGACCCATAGTGCTCAGAGCCATTTGAACCATTTTTGAGTCCTTTGGACAGCAAAAACTGGGCATGGAGTACCAACTTCAACCGTGGAAGAGTACAGAGGTAGTCAGCTGTTTCAGAGCAACCATACAGGATTTCACTTAATCGATTGCTGGAAGTAGCGAAAACCTAGAAATGTAATGCAAGGTGACAATTTGAACTACATTCCTCCAAAATTTGATTCATATTCCTTATCAACTGTGCCGTTGCGTTAGGTGGAAGAATACTGGACGCATAAACCAGAGGTTCGTGGATTGAAACCAGCTGGTCCCGGCGGAGGTTCGAGTCCTCCCTCGGGCATGGGTGTGTGTGTTTGTCCTTAGAATAATTTAGGTTAAGTAGAGTGTATGCTTAGGGACTGATGACCTTAGCAGTTAAGTCCCATTAGATTTCACACACACACACACACACACACACACACACACACACACACACACACACACATGATTGAAACCAGGGGTGGCCGATCGGTTCTAGGCGCTTCAGTCTGGAACCGCGCGACCACTACTGTCGCAGGTTCGAATCCTGCCTCGGGCATGGATGTGTGTGGTGTCCTTAGGCTAGTTAGGTTTAAGTAGTTCCAAGTTCTATGGGACTGATGACCTCAAACGTTAAGTCCCATAGTGCTCAGAGCCATTTGAACCATTTGATTGAAACCATACTCTGCCACCACTGTAACACGCAGAATGCAACTTTCAATGTTCGAGGGAGTGGTTGGCTGCGTATTAATCTCATAAATACCAAAGTCAACACAACCTGTAGTGTACCTTTTATGGGAGTCGTCATTAAAGAGAAAAAGATTTGTAACTGGATCAACATACTTTATTAAGTTATAATTACACATTTCAGGTAAGTAATATGCATATTTTAAAATGAAACGTTCCCCGCAGTTACTTTAGCCAAGTAAGTAAAACCTAAGCAGCAAGCTAAGGCTACTGGTCTGAATAAATAAGATTACGATGAAGGCATGCAGCCTAAGATTCTAGTACAAATGGCCACTAAAACATCATGCACATATAATGGCATTCAAATCTGTGCTAATAAAAACAGTAATTAATCAGCCTCATTTTACATACAGGACGATATATCATAATTATATTCTTGGTTGTGGCCGTTTCTTGTGAAGGCGGGAGTACAGTACAGTGTCGTTTGAGACAGTAGTACGCAAGCTAAAAAAAAAAAAAAAAAAAAAAAAAACAACCGTTCTGTGAAGTTCAAGAGCACGTCTGTGTTGTATTGTCTAAACTTCCTCTAGCTCACTAAGTATGCTTCAGCTATCAACATATGAATCCGCGACCAGATGACAGCACTGCTTAAGAACCCCTGCTTAGTGTCCACCAGGTAAATTTATTCTAGCCGGACTGTTAACCCACAAGTTCAGCCGTTTCAAATGGTTGCCTACTGCTCAATTATTCAACCTTCTCCATCGGCCTGGTGGCGCCCTTCTCGCTACTGGCAGACGCTCACTTCAATGCCGCAGAATACACACTGTCAGTCTCGTACTGCCCCAATGACTGAGTTGTCCCTGAATACCAGGTGGCTCCGCAATATGGCGGTGGCAGCACAGTGGATGTGCGCCAAACTGGAATTTATAATGTGCTGGAAGAACCGGAACATTAACAGACAAGTCAGAGTTGTGGCAAACCAAAATTTATTTAAGGGAAAAAAAAACCGAAGATTGAACACCGCGGGCTCAGACTCCACTGTGGGGCCTATCCTGCTCGATGCTTGTAAATTAATAACAATTACTAGTAGGCTTCAGACGGAATTGTCATTGGTTTCCACTGGAGGTAGCCAGTAACGTAAGTAAATCAGATACCTTTGGACCAAAGCGACCACAGGTGCAGTAGTGAACCTGTTCTTGCTATTCAGACTTGTAGAGACTGTCAATTTGCGATGCACTCAAAAATATCAGAGGACTTCACTGTGACAGTTTTTTCATGTACTCAGTTTGTCAGGCGATATATAAATATTCGTACACAAGTAGTTGTGACGTAGAACAAATGTCCGTTGACAAGTCTTTACGCAAACAATTCGTAACATGACTTTACATTAACATTTTGTAAACAAATTTCAAACATAAATAGTTCATCACGTCTATATACATAGCAATATATCATGAACAGTCATTTTCAATTATGCGATTTTGCACACCAGTTTACTCGTACTTACAAGTTCAGCGACGTACAATAAACATCCACAAATAGTTTCAGGTTATGAAAGTCTCATATCTTTTACCATATGGGCACATATAACAAGTACCAATAACATATACAAATGAACATTTGACATTTAGCTTTACCTAAATACAGGTAAATACATAGAAACATGTTGCATACAGGTTTTTACATATGTACAAATACATACAAACATATTACATATTGGCTTTACATACGGACTCTCGAAGAGCAATGAGAAGAGGCCAAACAGACTGTACTCCTGCCCTACTGTGGAGCAACTAGCAGTATGTTCGGACGTCTGCTGCAGAAACATGGGCTAAGACCAGTTTTCCGGCCCGCCCCCCAAAATACGAGATACGTTGCGCCCTGTTAAAGACGACATTGCTCTTCGAGTGTCAGTGTGTATGGTGTACCCTGTGAATGTGGCAGCAAGTATATTGGACAAACAATTCGCACGGTTGCGGAGTGTTGTACTGAGCACAAGCGCCATATAAAACACAGGGAGCTTGACAAGTCTGCCATAGCGGAGCATTACCTAGAAAACGGACATAAAATACAAAAGTGTTGGCTCATGCGTCTACATAATGGGACTCCGTTATAAAGGAAGCGGCCAAGATTCGTTTAAACTACAATTTCAACAGAGACCAGGGATACGCACTCAGCAGGGCATGGGAGCGGGCGTCGGACATAGAAAGAAAGCAAAGCCAGATGCGCGACGCGGGAGCGGCAGTTTCAAACGTGGCGCTTGCCCCTGGCGCCACCTGACGTCACCGGTGCTGCCACGGGCAATAGCTCCGCTAGCTGTCCGGGTCCACTTACGCACGCGCGCCACATTGGATCGACCTGATTGGCTGTTGATGATGTCATCATGCCTATATAAGCGAGAAACCGTAGCAGCCCCGGCAGTCAGTGTACTCCTGACGACGATGGTGTAGATGGCCATCGAAAGCTCGAGGATTTTATTCGATCTGCCGCGACTGGAAAACCGAGACCGTTTTATTCATGTATGCCATCGCGAAAGACTCCGAGGACATTGCAGTAAATAGTCTACCGATCTGCAAACTACTCGTAAATCACCGAAACAAAGCACTATACTGATGCGCGGAGACACAAACAACTCGTAAATGGTCAATATAACGCATGAAAAGGCTCTGCGAACACGCTTGCTAATCGTCGACTGTCGAAATCGTGCAGTGCACAGCCTGGACACCTGTTCACAAAATAATGCAACACACACGAAAACAACAAATTGTCAAAACATAATGCATATGTAATGCTATGCAAACATGCCCACAATGCTTAAACAGTCGAAAATAATGCAGTACACAAACACACATTGCACGTAAGAAAACGCTTTTGACCTATCGTCCACCACGATTTATCAGCGAACTGGCCACCTAAAAAAACTCCAAGGTGCACACCCCAGATGGCCCTCTCACGCAGGTCCCATACGTGCCATGCCTTTTGGCCATGCACGCATGTTTACTGTTGCTGGCGCGATACCTCTCTACCTGTGGATACTGACGTCACAGGTGTTGGTACAGAACTCTATTCCAATCCTTCCCAGAATAGCACCAGGTGCATTGTTCCTAGCGATCCTAATGGGACATGTGAGCTGCATCTACCAGAGCACACGTTTACCTGCTCCCCGTGGCTGACACATCGCCGCAAAAAATCTCGTGTAGTGACTCACCATCGCAGGCGCATCTAAAAGGCTCTCAGTGTTATACTGACATCACATAAGAACCAAGTCTATTTCTTGGAAAATGTAAAGTGTCGCAGAAATAGCTGACGGTCGCTTTTGTAGGAGCTTTGGTGATGTCTTTGCTGGTCTGTACGTCAATTTTTGTCCTAACAGAACCTGTTTACAAAAATAGCCCAGAATAACACCGCCGGCATTCTTCCTCGGGGTCCTAACGCGGCAACCCATTCATCACGTGTTACCCTTCCAGCTTTCAACAAACATCTCCAAAATGTAAGCTTTCTCACTGGTATGCACAGGCTCCTATGTCCCAGTACAAAGGATATCATGTGAGTGAATGGAACTTTATGATCGGCTCTAACTGAATTTACCCACCAAATTACTGATGCAGTGTGGAAGCACTGTCCGCCTTTTTCTTTCTGCAGATCAGGCTTTCAGCAGCAAAACTATTATCTCCAGATCGACATATTGCACTGACAGCTAAACCCTGCAAAGTGGCCTACAAATCGTCAAATACAGCAAGACCCTTACTCAATTACACTGCTCTGCCACTGAGGATGGAAGCTTGAATATTATAGGGTGAAAACGATCTCCAACCCAGCAATATATTACTTCGTATGGTGTTGATGTAGTAAACATACAGTTCGTATCCTGCGCCATACAAAATCGCCATATTTGCGACATTCACATAGATATCGACCGCTAGACGCTCGTACATACACTCCGAAGGCAGACAGCACGGTATGTACTCCTCACAGTACTAGATATTTTCCGCAGCCGACGGTCACAAGTCATCAGCTTCGAATGCCTGACAAGAGACCGCTCAGCAGACCAAAGTCACTCTCTGAAGTGTTGCACAAAGTCTGGGTCGGTTCCCCTCAGCACAAAGGCGTCACTGTTTCTGCTCCGACCTGCTTGCTTGCTTGTTTTCTACACCAATCTCCAGACTCTGAGATTACAAGAACACATGTAGTTTCACATGGTTTGCAGAATATTATACCATTTACGCGATACTTCTCGATATCAAACACATACCAATATCGCATGCATAGCAGTATTGCTCGCGCAACATAATTCTGCAGATACAGACTGGAAATTATTTCTCTAGGAACCCGAAACTTTAGCGAGGTGGAGCGTACAGTAAACGACTGAGTAACTAAAAACTTATCCCATCTGCGAAGACCTTTACGTGAAAATTCGAAAGAATTGAGAGAACTGATATTTCCACTCGCGAATATCGATTTCCGTGATGTGCAAGATTCCAAACAATCCCTATAATTTACAAAGTCAACTAAGGTTTTTCTCATGTCTAGACAACCAGCAAATGTGTTTTACCTGCTAGATGCACACACCACAATCGATGTTCTCTCAACTAAATAAAGGCGGGAAATGTGGAGAAGCAGTCAATCGGACACTTTACATGTGAGGGAATAATGGTCCAGCGTAAACACATGTCCATATTGAATCTTCTCAGATTTACCCGTGATCACGAAAGCTGTCCAACACATACTCGCATCCCAACAGGCCTCTCCATTTGGACAGCTCCTACCGTTAGCTGGAAACGTGAATCATTCTCGCCACAGGCCACCAAGCAAGCATAGACAGAATCATCCTAGGAAACTAGCCTCATATATTTTGTCACTGTACTTACAATTAAATATTGGGATCGCAGTCTCAATTTTGACAACATTCGACAGTAAGCGAAGTACCGGAAATATACCCTGCAGTCAGTTGTGACTCTGGAAATAGAAATATCTGTACCATTCTTATGACTTGACATACTCTTCCCTTTGCTGTCATAGTATTTCACGTCAAATCCATACCTTCCTTATGACTGGACATAGTCATTTCCTTTGCCCATGTCAGAACACACACACATACTTTATAAGCCTGATGCTCAAGGCGAACCTGTCATGCATCCCCTACTAGTAAGTATAATACTTGGCCAGTAATTGATTGCCGGCGATACGAAATAATACTGACCAAAAATCAGCGGTGGGTGGACATGTCTCATAAGTTTTTCTTGCGAGTGCCACCATTGTGTCTTAGAAAGAGAGGCGTAATCGCCTCAAAAACTGCTATATGTTAAAAAAAAACCATGCACAGATAAGCATCCATGTTAAAAGCTATACCGACGTCATAAATCGAGGCATGGCATTACCTCTGAATGGAGTGGTGTTTCTGGACAAAAACTTTGACACTGAATATAGACAGTGATCGATGGAGTGTATATTATCAGACCTATAGTGCGGTTAAACGTAGCCGACGATGCAACCTCATGATAAAGTCACTGAATTTAGAAAGTGATTCCAGTGGGGAACGTGGTATGAAACCGTATTTGCAACGTCCTAATTTTGCCGCTAGATATTTCTCCACTATTTGTAACGCGTTCTGTGTCGATGCCATATCAGAGGTTCTGCTATATTTCCAATGGGATATATGTGACGGTTGACTGAGAAGCATCACAAACAGTAGATGGTGTGCTGATTGAGGTCGTAAGAAATGTACAGTAGCTTTTCAGATCTCTAGAGTTACACTCTACAGTGGAATTGCTGTCTGGGATTTGGAATCAAGTCTTTCCATTCAACCACACATCTGCATTGGATCCTATGGAGAAGTCTTTTAATGATTACAGCCACTAGTGAATCATATTTCTTGCACTCTCATATCCTGAAACGAGTCACCTTTTTCGAAGCCATCAGCTACAGTAAAGTTTTAGATGGTCACTATGCGCCTTGCAGCTCCTGCCACTTATGCAGCTTTGTGCATATGATCGTTCCAGTTTAAGTAGGAACTGAGCAGAAGTCGAAGAGAGCTGTATCTACCACCTTCTGCAACTTGTGCAGAAAAAGAGTGACCTGAGTTAGCGCGACAGGACCGTGTTTTGACGATTCGGTAGAAATGGGAACATGTTGTCATAGCTCCGCCAACAGTGTACGATGTGTAATGTCAGCGTGAGATGCAGCCTGCTCCTGCAAGACGAGGTAATATAAAAGACAGTACGGGAACTGGGGAAAGGACGAGGATTTTTGCTACTGCATTGTGGTGCATCCTCAAACTACATATAAGTACTGCTGTCCGAAGCAGATCTGTCTCTCTCAGGACTCATTCACATCTATCACCCCATCATGCTATCTTCGTTATTCTGTACCATCCAACAGAGAAAAATTACGAACTATAAAAGCTCCACTAACTTCATCCGATAGAGAACTCGATAAGCTTTTACCGCATCTCTCTTCTCCCATATATCAAAAACTAATACCGTTTGCATGCCGGCATCGAGCACATGTTACTATGTTATTAAATATACAGCTATTGATCCATTGCACAGACCAGTGTGAAGTTGCGTTGCCTGTACTGTTGGAGGATGACCCTATCCCACAAACTATACTATAAGTCGACCCTGTGACACTGTGTCGTTGTTTGAAACATTGTTTTTTTCTGCTGAACACACTTTGTACTCTGCCATACATTGTGTTTTTTCCACCACGACTTCGAAGTCTGTGTCAGGTTCTAAACTGATATTAACAAGTTCAGATCCATCGCTTCTCACAGAAAACTAGACATAACACAGTAAAAGTCATGTTGTTACTGCTGCTATCATAACACACCACACACACACACTGGAAGATTTTAAATAGAAGACAGTTACAACATAGGGAAACTGGAAGAGTTTCCAAACTGCTGTCCGAAAGTGATTGACGACCTCTACATTTAAACTCATCTGTCACAGTGATGGAATAGCTGATGGCTCTGCATTCCGTTTCTACTGATCCCTCATATTGCAGTCATGTATTCGATCACTGTTTCGGTTCTAACAACCCCCAGAAGGTGTTGTCACTCCACCAAAACTGTTTATTCAAATCAAACAAGCGATGTCAGTTAATCATTATGTGGCAAACAACAGCATACGTGTGGACGGATGGGATGGAAGAGGCGCCATTGATATATTGTATTAATAAGCATCACAGTTGATAGTGCGACTAATTTCAGCAGTTTTACTGTAATTTCATCACCGACCAACGATGTGACTGCATGTTTTCCAGTTTCATTATCATAGCTAAACCGCCCCATCTCTACTTTGGGAGTTATCATTGCGAATGTAGATAGATAACTGTGCAGTATGTTCATTCATTGTGAATTGTCCAACACATACATCATCAAAGTATACCAGACAGCACTCTACATATTTCTAGCACCTTGAGCAGAGTGCATAATTTACGATGTATTTCTATCGCACTGTCTTTGAGCAGGCCGCACTGCAGCACCGTTACCAATTTTATCTGCAGCTGACCAGAAGTAGACCACTACAATTCGCATCTCGCAAATGAATGGAGCCAACCAAGTCCTCTCCCACGCAAGCACACAAGATTTCTTCAGATATGCCCATGTCGAGGAGGTTGGCGCCCCTTATCCGTGTACAGTAACATATTAGAAAGTTTTGTGATGTAATAGGGACGGGTAAAAAGAATTAGAAACGGCTGTTTTTTGTGCATGCTGGAGTTCCAAACGGACGGATTTCGAAGCATTTTTACATAAAACAACCACGCTATCAACTCTAAAGTATTTTTCTAGAGTCTAGGATCAGTACCTGGAAGGTATTGGTGAGAGAGAGCGTAAAAACACTCACACCTAAGGCTATAAGGCTCCGCACGTAAAACAGGCTATAATGTAAGATCGCTCCAATTTTCGACCTAATAGTGATATGGAATGTAATGCTGTTAATATTCCAGTGTAAGAAATATATATCCAGCGCATGACATACATCCTTCTTGCCGGTTTCTCCGCGATAAATTATGGTAACAAACAGTAAAATGAAAAACTACTTTCTTAAAATATCGATTCTGTGTGATACTTGCACAGTATAGCTTTCCTGAGACGTATAGTGCCCACTGTTCATATTCTCTAACGGTTCAGAAATTATACTACGCCTGCATTAGTCCTACATAAAATGATCGTTAGTAACGGAGAATACCTCTTGGAAGGAAACAGATAAACGCATAGCAGTTTTGTTTGACATGTGAAATTACACGTCATGTCGCCACTAACTCTGTAAACTGGACATATGTCAAGCAAACGTATAGACGGGGATTGCAGCGCCTCACAAACACCTATTGCTGACTTTGAATGATGAAACTGAAGTATTGATTTTATACCTAAGATGCGACGGGGGAATGGGGTACATCGGATAGATCTTCGTTCGTTTAGAGGAATGTGGCATGCTTCATCACACATGAGATAGAAATCCTCTGATGACCTTGGTGATCGTGGGGTTTAGTGTTAACGATCTCAAGTATACACTACTTTATATAATGTGTTTTTATCAGATTCGTTTTTTTGCTTTAAATGATGACTTCATCTAAACCCACATAGCGACATCTAGGGAGGATGTAGGCAAACAGATTTCTGGTAGTTACTGTTACTTCAGTAGCCAGTTGCGATAATTATTGTGTGGAGGATGTAGCCTATTCTACACCTTATTTTAGACCTATATGACGATGCTGTGCTGATTATATTTATACGTTTTGACGATGCCAATATGGCCTTACCACTTTAGGGAATGGTGTAAAAAAGGTACGTTTTACCGTATTTTATCTGTATATTTCCTTGGTTGTATGATAGTATATTGTGATACCTATTGCTATTTTATGTTGAAAGACACACTGCTCACTAGGTGTATATATTTGTATATTGTAGATCTGAGGATGGTCGTTACGGACTAAAACCGGTCATCGTCTAAAGAACTGAGATTGTGATGAAAGACTAGAATAAAAAACGTTTGACTGCTCTAAGACCAACACAGAACACGCGTTTGTATATGAGTCTAACACAGGCTGTGTCACACAACTGATGCATTCTGACAGAACATCGGGAAAAAATGGTCAAATGACTGCAGCAACTTTTCCCTCCCTCTCTCTCTAGAATGCATCATCAGTCTACCATTAAATCGTACCTTGTTACAACTCCATCTCAACAGACCACTTCATCCACTCTGTCATCCTTTCACGCAGATGCAAGTAAGTTTACAGACAGATGGTTCTCTGCCTTCCTGAAAAGCGTCAAGTACAGTAGTCAACTCGCATGTATCACTGTTACCTCAATTGACATGCAGTAGAATGCTGTCTCGATGGAAAAAAGTTGACAGTTTCCTTGGTTCCCTTCTCTTTCATGTCGATGTTTTCTCGCATACCTCTTACTGTCGCATGCTTGTTCCCATGTACAAATTGTTCTGCACCAAGCAGAAGACACGCAACTCGTTGTTATAGTCTTCAGTCCATAGACTGGTTTGATGCAGCTCTCCATACTATTCTATCCTGTGCAAGCTTCTTCATCTCCCAGTACCTACTGCAACCTACATCCATCTGAATCTGTTTAGTGTATTCATCTCTTGGTCTCCCTCTACGGTTTTTACCCTCCACGCTGCCCTCCAATGCTTAATTAGTGATCCCTTGATGCCTCAGAATATGCCCTACCAACCCATCCCTTCTTCTAGTCAAGATGTGCCACAAATTTCTCTTCTCTCCAGTTCTCTTCAATACCTCCTCACTACTTATGTGATCTACCCATCTAATCTTCAGCATTCATCTGTAGCACCATATTTCGAAAGCTTCTATTCTCTTCCTGTCTAAACTAATTATCGTTCAATGTTTCACTTCCATACATGGCTACACTCCATATAAATACTTTCAGAAACGAATTCCTGACACTTAAATCTATATTCGATCTTAAGAAATTTCTCATCTTTAGAAACGCTTTCCTTACGTTTGCCAGTCTACATTATATATTCTCTCTACTTCGACCATCACCAGTTATTCACCCCACATACTCCACATTTGCTGTGCATTTGCTCTGTTCTCTGTTTGTCTGTGTATATGCATGTGCCGCATCATCGCAGGTGCATCTAAAAGGCTCTCAATCTTATAATGACGTCACATCGCTATGTAAATAAGAGCCAAGTGCACCTCTTGGAAAATGTAAAGTGTCGTTGAAATAGTTAACGGTCGTTTTTGTAGGAGATTTGGAGAAGTCTTTGTTGGTCTGTATGGGAATTCTTGTCCTAACAGAACCTGTTTACTAAAATAGTCCAGAATAGCACTGACTGCATTCTTCCTCGCGGTCCTAACATGGCAACCCATGCATCGTGTGTTACCCTTCCTACTTTCAACAGAAATCTCCAAAACACAAACGTTCTCACTGCTATGTAGAGGCTCCTACAAAGGATGTCTTGTGAGTGAATGGAGCAATATGATCGGCTGTTACTGAATTTACTCGCCAAATTACTAGTGCTGCCGCTATTTCGTACAGATGGCCATATTGCACTGACAGTTAAGGCCTGCAAAATAACCTACAGATCGTAAAATACTGAAAGACTCCTTACTTAGTCATACTGCTCTGCCACTGAGGATGGAAGCTAGACACAGCTCACATGTCCCACTAGGAACAATGCATGTGGTATTATTCTGGGAAGCATTGGAATAGATTTCTATAGTGTGACCTGTGATGCCAGTATCCACGCGTAGTTTAGAGGTGTCTCGAGTATGGAACTGGCTTGTGTGCTCCATTTGGCATGTGTGCTTTGGAGTTCTGTAGGGGGCCAGACGATTAGCAAGCATGCTTTCAGAGCCTTTTACAAGCATTATTTTGACAATTTTCGAGTTGTTTGCGTCTCTGCACATCAGTGTACTGCATTATTTCGGTGATTTACGAGTAGTTGCAGGTCTGTAGACTACTGCGATCTCAAGCATGCTGGGGTGAGTGTTTTGCATCAGTGTAATAAATAAACTACTCAAATCGTGCCCGTAAATAAATTGTTCCAAAATAAATCAAGTACAATCTTTCCTCTCTGCAGGAGCCCAGCACAGGCTGCGTCATCTTCCCACCATTTTTTCCCAGACCGCTATGGGATGAAAGTATACTCTGGTGGCAGTACTGTGTACTAGGTCAGTTGGAATCCGGACCTCATGGTGGACACACTGGATGGAGCTACTGCCTCAAATTGTTTAAATAGAGACTCCCTGCAAAGGAGAGACTTACGTGCACCCTATCCAGCAGCCCAGTACAGGCTGAGTCTTTTTCCTGCCATTTCCCTCCACCAGACCGCCATCACGGATTACATCAGAGAAGGGACAACAGTGGACTCTGGTGACAGTACTGTGTACTAGGTCAGTTGGACTCCAGACCTCATGGTGAAGACACTGGATGGAGCCACTGCCTCAAAATGTTTAAATAAACACTGCATGCAAAATAAAGACTTATGTCCATCCCATCTCGCTGCCCAGCACAGGCTGAGTCCTTTCCCCACCAATTCCTCGAAAGAGATGACAGTCAGATGACTTAGGTTAGTGGAGTTAGCACAAGTGACATATTTTCCACACCATTTTCTTAGGTTAGTTGATGTAAACCAATTGACATATTTTCCTTCCAATATTTGAACTTAGCAGCATGACGTCATTGCAAAGTTGCTGTATCTACAGAAGCTATCTTGGATCCGCCACGTCGAATACATTTGGTAACAATCCAGAGTGGGGTGACGCCGGCCTTGCCCTACTACTGTGGCACACCAGCAAACGACCAACTACACAACTACAATAAGCAAATAACAAAAGCAATGAACTAATGTCAAACACAAAAAGTGGTCGTGACACGAGTGTAAGTGTGCAGTGTAAGCATGGCCTTAGCTACTCATAAGTGTGTGTGTTCAGTGGTGAGATGCGTGTCCAATCAGTTTCAAGATGGAGGTGTAAGGGTGGAGACTGATTAAGTATTCATGTCAATCAGTCGTTAGTAGTCGAAGACTGACGGTGCATATAGTCAGTCTCGTAGGTGTAGTGGGACGAAATTAAACGTCACCCATCCACCAAGTCAGCCCAGTTTGCAGGTGACTATAAGTTTAATTTAGTTTTTGTTTATGTGTTTTCTTATTATTTGTAATAAATGTGAATTATCTAAAAGTTTTGTATTTTTTTTATGTGTTTCATGTACGGAGAGATCGGCGCAACGAACGGGGACAGCATCTTCGTTGCCGCGACCAGAGAGGAAATTGCTGGCCGCTATACGTCGCGGGTCGACAGCCAAGGAGCAACAGAAGATCCTGGAACCGAGTTGTTGCGTCGTGTCTCTAAAAAATTAAAAATGAATTTTTATACTCTTTTTGTACAACAATGACGTCATAATGATCTTAACCTTATTGAAAAGTTAGTCACTGTCTGTCAACGCTCAAGTTCACATCTGTATGTGTAGGAAGCTAATAAAATAGTGTATGCTATTAAAGTTGAAACACGTGTCTTGAAGATTTATTTATGAAGAGTTATGCGAACGGATTAATAATATATTTGACAAGATTATTGATTCAGACAGCGTTGGCCGAAACTTTGAATCTAAAAGGTTTATTTAATGTGTGATTCTGATATCGATTAGATCAAGATAACGTGTGTCGATATAATTTTCTGAGGAGAAACAAACGAAATTTAAATTCGAAAAAGTTACGAAAACCAATTGGCCCAAGTGATGTAATTCTTTGCACACGACTCAGCTGATGTTTTACAGTTTCGTTCAAGAACCATTCTATGAAAATTTAAAAAGAATATGAATCATTTTTGAAGTGGGTTGTAACTGACGTAGGTGACGAAGTCTGCACATGGTCATACATATATCAAACGAAAAACCTAATACGTCGTTACACTACACCGTGGCGACCTTAGAAACAGGACTTGTGTGCAACTAAGGCACACAGGTACGAAACAAAGCATCAAGAGTCCTTCGGAAGTCAACGCGAGTTTTCGTGGAGCCTTCACCAGCCAGCGGCGACTTCGTGGGTGTGGGCATCTGACGGAGTGCAGCCAAGCAGCCCAGTACGTCAGCTGCGGGGCGTTCCTCCGGCTGGTATTAGAGGTGTTGCTGAGGGCTTCGCCTGTCTACGGCGGTGCCGGGCGTGGTTGCAGCCAGCGACGTTTCCGGTGTTCGACTCAGCGTCCTGCCGGTTGCGGAAGCGGGGTCGCAGCATCTCAGCGGCTGCATCGACGGCTGTTACATCTGCAGCCCATAGCAGCACACTAATCATCGAGAACTACAAATTACAATATTAGTGTCCGGTGAGTTTGTTTCAAGTTGGAAGTGGAGTGTTGTACATAGGAAGTGTGCTTTTACAGGATTGTTGATTACAAGTCTGCGTGTGTAAATAGTTAATATCTTACAATAATGTCGGGAAGTGAAATGTCAGACGAAGAGCAATCTATGTCCGATAGGAGCGTGAGATCCCTTTTTAGGGCGATCGCTAAATTGAAACAATCTAACGAAGAATCTACTGCTAGATTAAAAGAGGAATTAAAACAGTCTAACGAAGAATCTATGGCTAGATTAAAACAGTCTAACGAAGAATCTATGGCTAGATTAAAACAGTCTAATGAGGAATCTACTGCTAGATTGAAACAGGAACTAAAACAGGAATTAAAACAGTCTAACGAGGAATCTACTGCTAGACTTAAAGGGGAGCTAACAAAATCAACAGACAGGTTGCAGGAATATCTTAATGAAACCAGTCGAGAATTAAGTGATAAAATAGAGTCTTCTAAAGTTGAAATGCAGGAAAAATTAGTAGGACTTAGTAATAAGATTGCTGATAATTGTAAAAGGTTAGAAGAACATATCCAGGAATCGCGCGAGGAAAAAGCTCGCATGCGACACGATATTGCTGACTTATCCGAGAGACTAGATAGTGTCAATATCTTAGTTGTAAATGAAATACAGAAAAATAACGATATGTTACGAGATGAATTTTCTATGCAAACAGAAACTGTTCGCAGAGAATTATTGAAATCTATTAAAGAGGTCTCTACCAAACCCGTAGAGATTTCTTCAATAGATAATGTAGAATTAGAGACATTAACTCATCGAGTAGAAAAGGACCATACCGAAATCGAAAACATGAAATTTTTAATTACTGAGATATGCAGTAATCTTGAGACTGCCAAAGATAATAACATTGATGAAGGCACAGAGCGTTCACATCGTGAACACAGTGAAGAATCGATATTAGCTAATCGCGTATCCAATACAGAAATGCGGATACAGGAAATTACTAAACGATTATCGGAATTAGATAATAACGAGAACATTTCAGGTAGCAGAGGTAATAACATAATCAGAGACAACAGTCGCATCGAATTTGCTAGCTCGGACGACAACAATATGAATAAGGCAATCACGGCAAGCCAATCCGATGCAACTCCGTCTCTGCAATCTAAACAAAATCCGACTATTTCTCTCGCAGAATGTCTGGATGACATAACGACAAATTCAAATGTAGCAAGTCGATTTCCTGTATTCAAACCAGGAGGCGAACTGCACCCTATAATCTTTATAAAAGCTTTTGAAACATCATTATCTCCTAAATGGAGTAATGAAAAACGCATTCAATTTGTAATAGGACATTTAGAAGCAGAAGCTGCGGAATGGGCAGTACTGCATAGAAATGAATTCAGGGATTGGGATGATTTTGTTAAGCAGTTTAAACAAAATTATTGGTCAAGAGGAAAACAACAACACTTAACTTTAGAGTTGTTAGACCCTCCTCCATATTCTAAACGGTGGGGAGGTTATAGGAATTATTTTGAATGGCATTTAAACCGTGCTAAATTAATTGAAGAACCAATTATTGAAAGTCATTTAATACGAGTCCTAATTAGTAGGTTACCGTATTACGTAAAGGAAAGAATGATAGAAAGAGAATGGTCACAGCCGTGCGAATTGTTAGGATATTTAGAGCAGTTAGATATACTTAATAGAGAAAGGGAAGACGAGAAGTTTAGATTTGGTAGAAATGACAATCCTCGAAATAATAATAATAATTCAGAACCACGAAAAGCTAATAACAACAATCATAGCCGGTTCTGTTATATAAAACGTCAATCTAAAGATAAAGAGAGCCAACAAAATCGTGGTAATAACCCTAAAGTGCGGAAATTACACAGTAACGATCAGGAGATAAATCATCCTCAAGTAATTAATGAAGGTCAAGTGGTAGGTGACGTCATCATAGAACGTTCGGAAAACTAGTAAAGTCCTTTAGTACGGGTCAACTAAAGGGAACTATTGGTCAAGATTACCCAAGACCCAATTGCAATTTATCATTAAGCTGCCAAAAGGACGATGACTGGCAACAAGATTTACTTCAGGAAGACAATCAGATAAGGGAGAATGTAACATATAAACCCGTTATTAAAGGTTATATTAAAGACACCGAAGTAAATATTATAGTTGATTCGGGTAGCGAAGTAAGTATTTTATCCAAAGAATTATTTCAGCTTAAAAGAAAATATTGGAATTTCCCGACTTTACCTGTAACTGGGGTGAAAATTATAGGAGTTACTGGTAAAAGAAGTCAAAATATTACTGAAGAAGTTTATGTAACTTTTGAAATTGCTAAACAATTAATTGCTCACTCTGTACTCGTCGTAGCCAACTTAAATGTGGCCATAATTTTAGGTATAGATTGGCTGTGTAAATATAAAGCTATATTAGATTTTAAAGATTCTTCCTTAACCATCCATAAGGAGGCATGTACTTTTAAAGTGAGGTTCTCTAATAGTCAAGTACCGGAAAATTGCTACGAGTCCTTACAGATTAAGTACGCACCGACCATGAATCTATTAACAGATTTTAGTGATCTTGGGTATGCAGTATACCAATGTCAGGCTAGTAATAGTATCGAAACCGAAGTGAAAGAAAAATGTTTATCTACGAATTGTCTATCCGAGCAAGAAAAGGAAGAGTTGGAATCTTTGATGTTAGAATTTAGAGCCGTCTTCTCAGATGAACCGGGGAGAATTAAAGATTACGTTTGTAAACTTAAGATTAAAGATAAGAAACCATTCTTTAAGAAACCTTATCCCATTCCAGTACAATTCAAAGAACCGGCTAGTAGAGAAATAAGTAAGATGCTAGAACAAAACATTATCGAACGATCATGTAGCGCTTTTAACAGTCCGTTGTGGGTAGTTAAGAAAGCTACTGGTGGGGTACGACTGGTTCTGGATGCCCGTGAATTAAATAAAATTATAGAGATGGAAAGAGACAGACCTATTCCTATGGAGGACGTACTTCTTAAGATTGCTGGTTCTCGTTATATGAGTACAATGGATTTAACCGCCGGCTACCATCAAGTAACATTACACCCGGATTCACGGCAATATACGGCTTTTCTTTTTGAAGGCAGATCATATCAGTTCCAAGTTTTACCTTTTGGACTTAATATATCAGTGTCAACTTTCATTAGGGCATTAGATTCTGCTTTGGGTCAGCAATTGTTACAAAAGATTATTTTATATGTAGATGATATTTTGGTAGCTACTAAAACGTGGGAAGAACACGTAACGATATTACGGGAATTGTTTAACCGTTTAATTGACAGAGGAATTACTTTAAATTTATCTAAGTCTTACTTCGGAAAGGAGGAAGTGAGATTTTTGGGGCATATAGTGGACAGTAAAGGTATTAGGCCAGACCCAGCACGTATTGAAGCTATTGCTCAATGCCCGAGTCCTAGAAATCGGAAACAATTGAAATCATTCTTAGGAATGGTAGGATTTCTGAGAAGATTTCTTCCAGGGCAGAATATTGTTAATCCTACATTACTAGATTTATTGAAAGAGAAGTCAGTATGGCTCTGGGGACAAAAGGAAGAGGAAGTTTTTAATAAGATAAAAGGAGCGTTAACCAAAGCCAAAATGTTATACCACCCAGATTTCGATCAGGACTTTGGTATGTGTACGGATGCCTCTGATTATGGTGTGTCTTGTGTAATATTCCAAGGTGATCTGACCAATGAAGAGGGATTATATCGGCCTATTGGATTCGCTAGTCGAACTTTAAATAAACATGAAAGAAATTATTTTGTATCCGAGAAGGAAGCTCTCGCAGTGGTATGGGGTTTTCAACGATTTAGAGGATTATTAATGGGAAGAAAAACAATTGTATATACTGATCATCAGGCTTTAATCTTTTTGAACAATTGCCGGTTACTTCACCGTAGGCTATTACGTTGGGTATTATACTTGCAAGAATTTCAGTACGAAATTAGGTATATAAAAGGATCTCAGAATGTAATTTCAGATGCTTTGTCAAGGCTTCCCGTAGGAATGGAGAATATTAATATTGCAGAAGAACCAGGAACAAATTATCATGTTTATTTCCTTTTGACTAAGGAGAACGAACGTAAGGTTAAACGGATAGTAACTGCTGTTAGATGCAATCAAAGAAATGACGATCGATATAGGGACCTTATACAAAACCTTAATAATGGGGACGAAACAGTTAACACCCGGGGTGTGTGGTTATATTTTAACGACTTGTTGTATTGGAAAGCACAGAGGGAACACCAGAGATGGAAAATCTGCATTCCGGAAACTGTTGTGGACGAGTTAATTACTTATATTCATGAAGGTTACGGGCATTTTGGAATTCATAAATGTATTAAACATCTAATGAAGTATTATTATTTCAAAAATATGTCACGTATTGTGAGAAGTATTATTAGGGCTTGTGGAACCTGTCAAAAGGTTAAAGTTAATAACAAATCCAAGCGTTATAAATTATATGCTGTAATTCCTCGAGGTTTGTGGGATCTACTATCATTAGATTTTTTCGGCCCTCTGCCTCGTAGTTCAGGAGGATTAACATATGTGTTTGTTGTAATGGAATGTTGGTCCAAACATGTGAAACTGTATACTTTGAAACGAGCGAATACAGCAAGCGTTATACGCTGCCTCACCCGAAATTACTTTGTTAACTGGGGCATTCCTAAACGACTTATGTCTGACAACGGTAGTACCTTTATTAGTCAAAGATTTCAAGATATGATAAGACAATATGGAATCAAACATATCTTAATTTCGAAATATCACCCTCAAAGTAATTTAGTAGAAAGAGTCATGAAAGAATTAGGACGATTATGTAGAACTTATTGTGCACATAAACATACTCGGTGGGCCAAACTAATGCCTGAATTCGAAAAGATATTAAATGAATTGCCTCACCTAACGACGGGATTATCACCTATAGAAATTCTAGGCAAACGAATTATAGGTGAGCCTTTACTAGCTGCTTTACCTTGGCCACCAGTAAATGAGATACAACAAGATATTCCAGACGAAAAAGTTTGCGAACAGATTGTAAAAAATGCCGAACGGAGAATTAAAAGTTATAATCAACAGGCTATAGAACCCTCATTTCAGGTAGGAGATCTTGTGTTAGTACGATCTCATCCTAAAAGTTCTAAGATCGATAAGGAATGTAGAAAATTCTTCTTTACCTTTGAAGGTCCATATGTTGTACATAAGATTGTACATCCCAAAGCATTACTTCTTATGGAACCTTCATCAGGTGTAATTAAAGGATTATATAGTGTTGATCAAATGAAACTCTTCATTCCTAAATAAGTTAATATTTAGTATATGTTACATACGGAAGAGCGTTCATAGTTTATTCATGTGAAGTTTTTCGTGATAGTTACGTATTATTTTAAAGAATAGAACAGAAAGCTTAAACAAGTGTTCTGCAATAATCTACTGGTACTTCAAAAAGAGAAAGATAACCGAAAAGGGGGATTTATATGGAGGAAACTTTGCTCTTAGGTCAAAAGGAATTTTGCATATTTTAAATTTACTCGGATAGTAGGAACCAAAGGGGATGGTTAATATTTTTAGGGACCATGGGCGTCCAGAGCTATATGGCTCACGAGAACATAGCAGAGTGCCTTTAATAGAAGTTTGCAATAGTGTTAATATAGAACACACCAAACGGGGCTCTCTCGCTTGTTTCTCCTAAATAAATGGCCATTACCCAACAAGGTGTCCGAAGGTAAAGAAAGCCGTGCCGAGATTCTAAAGAGAGTTTTGCTGGATTTCTTCTTGACCTCAGGCATAAATAAGGCATTAGGGAAGAGAATGACGTAAAGTAAATAGTACTATTAGTTATTGTGAGAAACTTATTAGTAATATACATTCTTGGAAAGAATAACTCTAGTAAATAAATGAAACTGAAATTAATCTATCACAATTTGAACGCTCTGTCCTAATGTACAACGTTAAAGAACGTACTAAATTAGTATTTATTAGCAACTATTAACTGAAGAGGAGCAATCTCCCTATATTCGGTTACGAATTACCATAAGAGCACAATTAAGAGTAAATGACAAATAGTCACAACGGTATCGTGTTAAAAGGATTAAATCTATCTAATAGCAAGGACTTGAGGTTACGTAAAATGTGAGGAAAATGTATTAACAGTTAAATATTGTATATTGAACAGTTTTAATTCCGGTTAAAACCTGACAAACTGAGCTTGTGGGTGGGGTATGTAGTGGGACGAAATTAAACGTCACCCATCCACCAAGTCAGCCCAGTTTGCAGGTGACTATAAGTTTAATTTAGTTTTTGTTTATGTGTTTTCTTATTATTTGTAATAAATGTGAATTATCTAAAAGTTTTGTATTTTTTTTATGTGTTTCATGTACGGAGAGATCGGCGCAACGAACGGGGACAGCATCTTCGTTGCCGCGACCAGAGAGGAAATTGCTGGCCGCTATACGTCGCGGGTCGACAGCCAAGGAGCAACAGAAGATCCTGGAACCGAGTTGTTGCGTCGTGTTTCTAAAAAATTAAAAATGAATTTTTATACTCTTTTTGTACAACAATGACGTCATAATGATCTTAACCTTATTGAAAAGTTAGTCACTGTCTGTCAACGCTCAAGTTCACATCTGTATGTGTAGGAAGCTAATAAAATAGTGTATGCTATTAAAGTTGAAACACGTGTCTTGAAGATTTATTTATGAAGAGTTATGTGAACGGATTAATAATATATTTGACAAGATTATTGATTCAGACAGCGTTGGCCGAAACTTTGAATCTAAAAGGTTTATTTAATGTGTGATTCTGATATCGATTAGATCAAGATAACGTGTGTCGATATAATTTTCTGAGGAGAAACAAACGAAATTTAAATTCGAAAAAGTTACGAAAACCAATTGGCCCAAGTGATGTAATTCTTTGCACACGACTCAGCTGATGTTTTACAGTTTCGTTCAAGAACCATTCTATGAAAATTTAAAAAGAATATGAATCATTTTTGAAGTGGGTTGTAACTGACGTAGGTGACGAAGTCTGCACATGGTCATATACCAAACGAAAACCTAAATACGTCGTTACACCGCATAGGCTGAAAATATATCTTCATCACACCTGTATAAAAGTTAATATAATATTTGCTTTAAATTTAAGTTACTGTTGTAAGTATTCGGCAAAGACAAATCTCTTCTTTCACCTTCTGTTGCTGACAAGAACAGCTGAAATAAAACTGTTATACTATGTAGCTTCTTTGTAGAAGTATTGTGAGGTACGTGTATTTCATAGTTGTGTATAACTTAAGCATGATCGATAGATGTGTTTAGTGCTGAGCGTGGTATACTCTAAGATCACAGTGAGCATATAGTCCAATAATTCTGTTTGTTTTAGGATGCTACAGCAGATGTGCACCAGGCTGCAGAATGCTGACAATGATATGAGGATCATCGTACAGCAGACGATTCATGGTGAGTACGCAAAAGCACTAACTTTCCAACTTTAAATTCCTGCCCCCTCCTGATAGTGAGCACATAACTTTTGTTCCTAATTTTGGCTTCCGCCGTCAGTGTCGCATGAACTTCCCTTACCTTTTCGTCGTGTGTTGTATGCTGAAAAGAAAGTTTTGGTAACGGCGTTGTCCAATCGTGGTCTTCTTTGCGATCGAACATGTGCTCATTAAAAGGGTACAGAGTTTTATAAACATTGAGGTTGTTGTGTACCTCTTCAAATAATGACAAATATGTTGTCCAATTGGTATGTTTGATAGAAATATACGTTCTCATAAATCTGTCAAGCCCTTGGAACACATTTTCAGTGGGAATTCACTGGGTACTATGCGTCGATATAAAAATACTCTTAATACTATTGTCTTTGAGAAATTTACGCCACTTGCACCCAGTATAGAATGCAGCGTTGTCGGATAAAATAGTATTTGGTTTTCCAACGTGAGGAATGTAGTCACATGGGAAACGACGAATGATGGCAGTGGAAGTAGACGATCTTATAGCATACAGTTTAACATGCTTCGATAATAAATCGTAAAACGCAAGAATATATTTCACACCACCACTGCTGGTGAAATGTGGACCACTTATGTCAGAACTTATGATTTCTAGTGGTTTACTGGGTAGAACAGAATGCAAATCAGTCTTCGTAGACAAGTTCAGCTGTTTAGATTGTTGAAAAATCGCACATGTTTTGAGCATACTGTGGATCTTACATCTCATATTGCTAAAGTGGCAATAGATACTAGGCTTTGTTAGGCACTTCTTGGTACCATAATCACCCCAAACAAAATGTGTGTGCCAAATTAGGTTGCGACCAGAACCCTTAGGAATGCAAACACACCAAGTAGTGGCTTCAGGATGACGGCGATAAGATAACACATCATTATGCACCAAATATCGGTTGTAAAGAGGATGGTCAGGTTGATTTGTGAGTAAAACTCTTACCTTATTCCAGTGGGGATCAGATTTCTGCAACGTTGATATATTTCTACGTAAGTCGATATAATACTGGTGATATAGCTTATCCTGAATAAGAAATATTCGATAATCATTCAGATTCTCCAGTTCAGAATTACACTTATTCAAGCCTTGACTTAGACGAGACAAAACGTCGGCAATGATGTTGTCTTTACCCTTAATATATTCAATTTCAAAGGAATAGTTTAGCGAAGATGAAGCCCAGCTTGATAATCTGGGATACACAAGCTTACAAGTTAACAGAAATGTGAGAGCTTGGTGGTCAGTATAAATTTTAGTGTGTTTACCACACAAATAATAATTGAATTTCTTAAAGGCTCTCACTATAGAGAGTGTTCCAAGTTCTGTGGTAAAGTAAGTGCGTTCAAATTCACTAAGTGTGTGGCTCGAAAACTAATAATTTTCACATGTTCTTGTTCTCCATTCTTTACAACTTGAAACAAACAACAGCCTAAGGGATAGGATGAGGCGTCACATGTCATACAAAAATCTAAATTAAAATCAGGGTGATCCAAAATGTTTGCGTTAATCAAAGCACGCTTAATACTATCAAAGTCTTTCTCACACTAGTCAGACCATATCCACATGTAATTCTTTTTGAGTAGGTTTCTTAGATGTTTGCTGTTTAATGGTTGGTGTGGTAAAAATCGTCTAAGGAAAAAAGAAAGACCAAGGAATGATTTCAACTGTTTTCTAGTCCATGGACTAGGAAAATTCCTGATTGCGTCTAACTTACTTGGGTCAGGTCGTATACCTTGAGAATTAATATGCCCAAGATACTTAATTTCACTGGAAGCAAATTTCGACTTTTTGAGATTAGCTGTTACTCCAGCTTGTGCGAATTAATGCAGAATCTTTTGCAAAGTATCAATGTGTCCAGACCAAGTCTTAAAATCTGAAATCCAAATGCCACACGTAACGTATGAAACAATAAAAATTTAAACTCGTATGTGTAATCAGGATAAATGTAAAAATAATTGTCGTTAGTAATGATGGAATTTGGAACACTAATGGCTGCACGTTATATTACGTCGCACAGAACTAAAGTCGGCCATATTGTGACCTGATAAAACTGTATTGTTGCACTGTATGGAATAATTGAAGTAATCTGGCAACAGCGATGTAGCTTAAAATCACTTCTACGGAAACGGAAAATTGTGATAGATCTACCAAGGAAGCTACGGTAATACAAACCGCTTGGGCAAGATTGCTGATGTAAAGATGTGGCACTTCATCTTGTATTTGCGACTGCAACGTAATTTCAGGTGTCGACATACAAACCAGTAATTCGTCTTACATCAATGTATTCCGATCTCGTATCCGGTTTGTAGTTTCAATAAATATATAACAAAAGGAAGACAATATAGTACATACAACAATGCGTCCAGACACAAAGTCGCCAATGTAATAATTTTTTTTGGCTCATTCGTAACTGGATCGAGACCATACAATGAATTATAGTAATGAATATAAAAAAATCATACAAACTCTTGGTGCTAGAGCATGACATTTTTTGTTAAAGGTCCATTCATGCATTTTTAACCGTATTTCTTCTTTCTGCCCTAAATCGGATTTCGTTATCAGACAGCACGCGAAAACGACGATGGATCGAGGTAGACGACTTTTTGCTCAAAAGTACGAATCCTTTTACCATGCCAAGTCACCCAACAATTTTACAATGACTAAAGATACCGAATAAAACATGTAAGTCGGCTATTTAGGTTTTCTTATTGGTAACGCCACGTAGCGCTCTGTATGAAAATCACTGGCTGTGCTGTGTGCAGTCTGTGGCTGGTTTGCATTGTTGTTGGCTATTGTAGTGTTGGGCAGCTGTATGTTAACAGCGCGTAGCGTTGCGCAGTTGGAGGCGAGCCGCCAGCAGTGATGGATGTGAGGAAGTGAGATGGCCGATTTTTGAGAATGGATAATCTGGAGGTGTGTCCATCAGAAACAGTACATTTGTAAGAATGGATGTCATGAACTGCTATATATATTATGACTATTAAGGTAAATACATTGTTTGTTCTCTATCAAAATCTTTCATTTGCTAACTATGCCTATCAGTAGTTAGTGCATTCAGTAGTTTGAATCTTTTATTTAGCTGGCAGTAGTGGCGCTCACCGTATTGCAGTAGTTCGAGTAACGAAGATTTTTGTGAGGTAAGTGATTTGTGAAACTTATAGGTTAATGTTAGTCAGGGCCATTCTTTTGTAGCGATTTTTGAAAGTCAAATTGCGTTGCGCTAAAAAATATTGTGTGTCAGTTTAAGCACAGACATGTATAATTTTGCTAAGGGGGCGTTTCAAACATACACAGGTATATTTTGAAATAAAACACAATTTTAAGAAGGACACTTACATCACGCAATTACGAGTGCCGTTTGGTTGCAACTCGTGAATAAAATAAAATAAAGTAGTAGCAATGACGATGTGCCACATACGTCCTATCTGGAGAAGACCTAGAAAACAAAAAGGTGACTCTTCTTCTTTCGGCAATAATATGATGATCAAAAATCTTCAAACATTTCCAGTGCTGCATACAATATTTATACAACCGTTGACTATATCTAACGCTCAAATTATTTCTTTATTTTATTGCTTGTAACTACGTTTTCTGGTAAGAAAAGCTCAGCATACAAATGTGCCTTTAAAATGTTTTTTGTTAAGTGCCGAAGTGATAGGGAATACCACTCAATCCACGATAAAAAGATTGCAGTACTGCATTGATACCAATGGTCATCACTTCGAACACCTTCTGTAAATGGACGTTCATGCCACTTCGTTGACCTTCAAAGAACTTAATTTTACACATCATTGGATTCGTCTGGATAGTCGCCATCAGAAAATAAGTAACAAACTATAGCATCCTATTTAAAAAAACAAAGTTGACCTTCATATCTGTGACGTGATCCAACTAGCAACGAAAAACCAACGTCATATTATGGCCCCTGTTGTCCCATGCAACAGCTGTCTTAAAAACTTTTCAGCTTCTAGCATACTTTCGGAGCTATTCTCGGTGGCAATAGTTAGTGACTCAACCTGCAGAGCCTGTCACGTACAAAAAGAGTCACAAACACACCTTAAGAATAGCCTTGAAGGATGGATGATTCTTATCGGACGAGAATGTCCAGCGGACAACTAAGGTCTTCTTCAGGCAGAAGGACACGGTGCTTTACCAAATGGTTATCTCCAACCTGGTGCATCGGTGGGATGTTTGACTCAATGCTCAGGGCGATTTTGCATGATTGGCATACCAATTCTGCACTGTATAGCCTTCGACGGAAGCTTTTTGATCGCTTTTTATATCTTAACTCATACATTAGAACCACTAATTCTGCGACATGCTGCTATTATTTGCAGTTTGTGTGAATCCTTTTTAAACGAAAATTTTTTACTACTTATAAATAGCAGTTTTCCGCATCTAATTGCTTTGTAAGTAACTTTACTGTGAATGGAAGCAAGCCAACTCTTACTGCTTCTCTGTCACCAGAGTTGACAGACTGTTTGTCAGCGTTGCGAGTCTACATCTCATCGCTACTAATTTTGTAGTGATTGCGCTAATTATTGTTTGACTTTCATTATCTTACGCTCTTGCAGTAAAAGACTCACAAACTGAATGTGTGCCAATGCTATGTTCCTTTTCGGTCAAAGAATAATGCAACAGGCAAATTTTTATGTACTGAATATTGGGAAACCTTAGTCATAGAACAACTGGAATCTTACCTACTATTATTCCGCTGTTGGAACCCATCTTAAGAGCAGACGGAAACAGGTCGTCTAATTAGCTATTGTTAGGTACCTATAGACGCATTTGTATTTAAAAACTGTTATCAAATGTCGTTCTAATATTTGTTGAGTCACCAGCCTCTGCGCACTTGCCTGCTCAAGAAATAATTTGATCCTCAGCTATCAGCAGCAAGAGTGAGCGCAAAAGCATAAATATATCGATGCAGATTTTGAGATTCTTCTTCGTTGCTCACTTCACCGTTACTTAATCTTCTTCCAGTTGATGATGGATTGTTTCATCATTAGTGTTATCTGGCGACAGGTCGGGCGAAGTTCATGAAATACAATGGACTGAGATACTACTGCGAATTTATTATATCCTCGTAGGTCGACGGGTATTATTGAATCATAGTAAGAAAATCATACAACGAGATGCTAAGAGAAAATTCGGCTTTCATGTTCAGTCTGGGACTACATTCTTTACTTGGTAATTACTGTTCAATATTCTTCCGACACGCGATAATTTTCTCTGTCTTTCGATCACTTTCACTGATCGAATGTTTGCACCTGACTGTAGAAGAGTCCACTTTAAAGCCAGATGTAGGGCAAAACTGTCAAAAAATTCATTTTTTATTGCTTAATTTATTAGACTTTTTTTTTAAGTATAACATCGCAAAGTTTCATAATCGAATTGTGGCTACACTAGAATTTTTTTGTGCGGTAATATTTTGTTCAGACAATCGAAACGAACTGCAGATAAGTCTAGAAGGCTATGAGAAAGATTATCTTTGTTTGTTCCTTTGTTTACAACGTGGTTATTTTTAATAGTACCTCCTACGAACTCATTTAAGTCTTTAGTTTTGCATAAATCAACCTGTTTTGCTCGAGATAGGTCGTAACAGTGAAAGCATACACAAAAAAGAGAGAAAATGTCGTGTGGGCTATCTTCTTTCACAAACTTTCCACAGATGATAATCCTCAACATTCCGTCTGTGACATATCATGGTGAAAATATCTTCAGGCAGAAGCCAGTGGAAAGCCATACACCAAAAAACATGGTTTGCCACTTGCTGTTTTAGGTGTTACAAAAACAACTTTCAGGTACCTAGCCAATCTTGAAATGCTGGAAAAATGAGGACATAGAAAAACACAGAATGGAAATAGGAGCTACAGTCACTTTATATGGATGCGTTGTCCGAAAACAGTACTTGTGTCCTCAGTTGTTGTGAAGATAGCTGCGTGTGATGCCTGTTCAATAGCGGAAATGTAGATAGGAATAAACGCCTCCAGAGACTAGGCTTCGTCCGGTCGCATTCACACTGAAGAAACTCAGAACCATCGACTAAGGGCGACTGGAGAAAGCTCGGGCAGAAGAAGGAAAAAAAAAAAAATGGAAAAGTTGGCTAGGCATGGGAGTTAGGAGAAGAGATTACTCTAGGAACACGAGAGCGAGAACAAAGATTATGTATGTGGACAGCATTAGTTACTAGAGGCATAGCAATAGGGTCAGAAGATGAAACAGAAGCTTTAATTAGGAATTGCCATAAACCAAACTTTTTGAGCTATAATTTAGTACTTTTTCTCAGGTAACGCACTGAAATCTGGCGTAGTTCTTAAGAATTAGTTGCTGAACAATGTTGTGCAGCACTTCTCCATTATCATTTCTCTGAGAAAAATTCTCCTTTAAAATCTGAGAAAAATAGCAGTCCAGGCCAACACAAAGCTGAAAAATTAATTTTGAAGCAACTATGACCTGTTCCTCACATTTTATTAGTCACTTATTCAGATATAAATTGTAAAATACCTGTCTTTATTGCTCGATTATTTTAGGAGGAAAGGTACGTTATAGAAAAATGGTAATTAAAAATTCAGATCCTTATACAATGTAAGTCGATGCGCATTTCCGAACAAAAATGGCACAGAATATCAGGCATTATGTTGTATGTAATACTCTCAAGTTTTACAATTTTAGCTGAAATTTTTTTGAATATATATATATATATATATATATATATATATATGTTTACTTACAAGAACGCATTTTGCCCTACATCTGTCAACAATTGCCGCGCTGGCGTGCGCTCAAAAACAAACGAGCTTAAATCTCGTTGTTAAGCCTAAAACCTGCTTAATCGTGCCTTGTCACATCTGATACAGGTTGTATTAATTTTGTTCTCGTATCGATCGAGATATAACAACGGTGACCTCACAAGATCAAGTACCAGGAGCGTGTTGTGCACTGACCGAAGCGACATGATCGCATTTGTTACACGAGGTCTTTGGAAGGTCCACATCGTTCTTAACCTATTTCTACCTATTTCTACCTATTTACTATATGAAAAAAGAAAAAATCTTACTAATAAAACAGCTAATGACTAACATCTTCAAAAAGGCTGATCAAAAATAGCCCGGTATATTTTATTAACTCTTAGATGACACATCGACATATATTAATAGGTGTATGTTTGCAGTAAACATGTACAGTGAAAAAGTATGCTGGTACAAGCGAATGCAGAAGAATGATAGTTCTGAGATATAAGAAGCGAGGAGAGCTAGCTAGTTCAAAACTTATTGGGATACTAGTGTTGTTCTCCAGTGTTCGGAGACTCAGTACTATTAATATGGCATCGACAGCAAAATTCAACTGACATATTTTCCCCCATGTTTTAGATATCAGGTTCGACCTATCACAAACAACCTTAACTCACGGAATACAGGATAGCTGAACATCTTTCCGGACAACAATCTTCTTGGTCAGGATTCCACAACTATCACAAGATTTCACTAGAGTAAAGTTAAATATTTGTCATGTCGGATGGGTAGTAACGTTTTCCGAACGTCTAAAATTGCTGAAGTTTCTGTATAACGGGTATTTTCAGTAAAGATTTCCAAAATATTTGAAAATAACGCCGAAGTTGTTAACACCGTTTCTGTTAACGTATATGTACATTTTGTACTGTCCATCAATAAACTGTACTTTAAAAGCACATCCAGTTATTGTATTATTATTTCTTCATTGGCAATACTAAAACAGCCGGTATTCCAGGAAGGACTTTTGAGGAGAGAGGAAATTCTGCGTCTTCACGTACTTTATACAGCAGTCGTTCATTATGTTTGTATTACGGGCACAGCCTTCGCCTACTAGGGAGTTGCAACTTTGTTCTGCCCACGCGGTGACAATCATATTCTTGAGTTGGACTTGGAGCTAGTTCGTATTGCCTTCGTTGATGGACGTGGCCACATAACACCACCGTCCATGATTCGCTTTGGCCAGATACAGGAACAATGGTGGATACAATTTCTGATGCACATTACGTGTTGGTCGTGATTCGCGAGGCAACACCCCCTTCTGCAGCCACTTCTGAGTGTCCTTTGTTATTTGACAGTAAACTGATTCACATATTTCTACTCATCGTATTTGGCCATTTCCTTTGTTTGGATCAGCACACTCGCAAAAATAATCTACCTAAATCAAATAATTATTTAATTGTAAGAGGGTATCAGATTCAGACGGCCTATTTTTTTTCCAAATTAACGCTTCAGAGTCTGATATTTACTGTATTTAACTATACAGTGCATATAAAGAGCCTCAGTGCCCTTGAACGCATTACCTTTTAAATTTTCCTGTAATTCTTGATTTAATTTCAAACGCCTTTCCATTAATCTCTCGCTGACCCTTTGGCATTCCTCTAATCAAGTCTGAGCTAAATTGTTTTGCAGATTTTTTTACTTAATTCGATAGGTTTGCATAAACACCATTAATGCATACGGTGGGCTTCAGAAGCGCCTTTGCAGCTGTAAGTCTTCTTTATTCCATATTGACTTCTACATTTTTTTAGGAGGAGCTATTATTTCAACAATAATTGTACTATAGGCAGTGGTGGTATAAGCGGCAGTAGCTCCTACAGTAGCAGCAACAAGTGTAATAGTAGTATGAGAGCAAAACTAATAGAAATTACCTTTATTTATTAGAGACGTCGGTATACATTTGAGCTTTTTGTAATCACATTCTTCACTGTTCATAGTTTTGTTGTCCTGCGCTGATGTAGTCACCGACATGGTTAGATTATTTGTTGCCGCACTACCGGTATTTTTACCATCATTACCTGTTCGATTTAGCATCAGCTGTTGTTAAAATGACACTTATTTTATTATGACTTCATCAAGAAAAATAAGAGAGTCAGTACGTGCAACTGCAATTAACTTTAAAAATGTTGTCACTCAGGAAATAGCTGAGAAAGTCAACACTTGCAAATATAGAAGGTAGAAGCGTGGCTCTTGCACTGGGGAAACTTGGGAAAAACGTTTCACTTGCTGAAATGTAAGTTTTTCTTGGTCTTTTGCTGCCTGCTGGTGGTGGGAAGAGTTGGGATGTCCCTATAACAGAATTAGTCTTGGATGAAAAGGCAAATCCTACGTATAAGGCCACAACGTCAGTAAATAGATTAAAGGATATGAGGAGACTAATTAGGTTCTATGACTAGTGCACCAGTGAAGCTCGATCTGTAGACGACGAATGTGCAGCTATTCGCTGTGTATGGGAACTGTTTCTTGACGATTGTAAAACCTGAATGATACCTTCACAGTTGACAAACAGTTACTCCTACTCCTTGGAAGATGCGGCTTTATCCAGTATATGCCCACTAAACCTGGCAAGTGTGGCATAAAGATTTTGTTTGTGTAATGGCACATCTGCATATACTTTACACGTTATTGTGTACACGGGAAGAAACTACATGAACGTATTTCGAAAACTTTTTGATTGAATATAGTGCAAGATCTTGCTAAAAATATAGGATTATCCAGAAATGTTGTTGTTAACAAATTATTCACTAGTATGCGGCTGCCAGAAGAGACGCTTTAGAAGCACCTTACAGTGCAAAAAGATACCTCATAACAGATCCAGTTAGCTAAATCGGGAAAGAGAAATAAGTGCAAATGTTGTCCATATGACGAACATAGGATAGACACCACTATACGTTTGAAGTACAAAAATGACATTTGGGAGGAAATACTGCCCTCCTTTGTGCTTCTTTCTTATGACATGTTTTGAACTAAGAAAAATGTAAGATTTTGTGAAAAACGTATAATAACTGCTTGTCAAAATATAGCTTATAATTGCTTTTACTGTGAACATTAAGGACGTAGTTATCCAAGGAACTGAACTTGATAACTCTTATAACATGAAGAACTGCAACTTACAAGTGCATCAATATAATTATTTGTGTATATTGTATGTAAGTGATTGTCACTGGTGCAGATAAACTGTTACAGTTCTTTAAGAAAATTTGTGCGTGCGTGTATTATAGAATTTACCGATCAACTGCCTGGGTGATCGGTCCAAACTGAGTCGTTACTGTAGCTGATTAATTCATGTGCTCTTGGCCCTTCAGTTGCTTTGAATTTTGTAGCTCACAAAAGTGGTTGGTGAAGACCTCAGATTGTTGCGCAGACGTGTACATTATTTCAAATTTTCTGTTTCTTATGATTACACATATTAGTGAAGTAGGAATTTCCTTCGGCTGCTTCACAGCCGTTTATATAAAATTTTAAAACTCTGTTCCCATTTGTATGACATTTCTTGATGCAAACCTGTTCATCACAGAAGTGCAAATTTCAAATTTTCTTCTTTCCATAATTGTATAAACTAGTGGCACAACAATCCCCTGGAACTGCTTTACCGCCTTGCATGTAATTTATTTTAATTTTTCGAGTAATTTGTCTACAAGTTTTGGTAAATATTGATATTACAATTTACCCTGTCTCCTTTACAGACGTATATTTCATTATATGTTCCGAGCATACTTTCATGCATGTTGTTAAAAGAAATAAATTATTCCTTTAAATTTTCTGCTGTACATATTAACTGGATGACATTCCTCTGGCCTTTTCGTAATAGTGTATGAAAATTTACTACTGCTAATTCCCTCACCTATGTGGTTTGGTATTCATTGGTGTTAAAGACTATTCTATCTGTCACAGGAGAATATTATTTTCATTGTCTGTTACCTGCTGACGTCTGTTTCTGAAACTGTTGTTCGAAAAGCTTCTGATAACATTTAGGTACTTGCTTTTGTGTATTAAAAACCTGCATCTGTTATAAATAAATAAATTTCCTTTCAGATGTTATTTGCGCTCGGCACCTTCCTACTCCGAGATCCTAGCTTCCTCCCCGTTCAGAATCTAAGAATTGAAGTTATTGTAATATCCTGAGAATGTCGAAATTCGTAGAATGGTGATATCCACGTTCGTCCGGTTGGTATCCTTAGCCTATAGTGGCCTTAGGTTAGAGGTTCATAGGTAAGGACGCGGTGCTTTTGTAGTTTACGATCAAATTATTTTAACATAACAGTGAATCAGTGGGATTCTTAAGGAGGGGTGATTAGGAAATCGGCGCGAATGTACTGAACAAGATATGCAATGTGGTGCGTGTTTACGGCATCATTTATCATAGCGCCATATTTTTTTCGAAGAGACAGGTACTTCAGGTTCTGCAACATGTGCCGTCAATGGTAAGCGCTATGGATGTCTTTTGCACAACCACGTCATTCCAGCTCTCAAACAGCCTGGATGTATGGATGGGATTATTTCTATGCAACATCTACCTCCACACATTGCAAATCCAGTTAAGCATCTGCGGACGCGACGTTTCGGGAATCTAGAATTATCAGCTGCCATTTCCCAACAGCCCGGCCGTCCCTATCACCTGATCTTAATCCGTGTGACTTCTGGCTGTGGGGCTATCTGAAAGATGTTGTGTTCAGGGTTCCGACTGCAAACTTAGCTGCATTGAAGGCACGCGTTTCGCAACACATTCTGAATGTGACCCCGGAAACACTTCGATCATTTGTTGAACATGATATTTCTCTATTTCTCGATTTCAGCTTGTTGCAGAAAACGGTGGACAGCATATTGAACATGATTTACTCGTCACACGGAAATTAATAATCAGACTTGATGCCGATTGATGCTTTTTATGGGGTTTTGGGCCTCAGGACACTTAAAGACCGATGTGATTGATGCTTTTTATGGGTTTTTGGCCTCAAGACAATTAGAAACCGATGTGATTGATGCTTTTTATGCCGTTTTTGGCCTCAGCGCCATTAAAATCCGATTTTTCCCATGCGATGTTATATGACCTTGACGTGCTGGATGAGCGTACGTACGAACGGTATCGCACCTGTGCACCTATGCACACTGAGCAGCACAGTTTGTTTAAAGTTGACCATTATTAAATTATGATGCTTACAGCGCCATCTATTGCTACGTTTTGTAACTATTTCTTTTTTTTCTGCCATACGTTTTCCCCCTTCTCCGATAATATTCAGTTGGAATTTGACGTCATTTTGCACGGAGCATAACTTAGTCATAGCTAACACTTGGTTCAAGAATCATAAAAGAAGGTTGTATACACGGAAGAATCCTGGAGATACTAGAAGGTATGAGATAGATTATGTAATGCTAAGACAGAGATTTAGGAACCAGCTTTCATTTGTAAGACATTTCCAAGGGCAGATGTGGACTCTGACCACAATCTATTGGTTATGAACTGTAGATTAAAACTGAAGAAACCGGAAAAAGGTGGGAATTTAAGGAGATGGGACCTGGATGAACTGACTAAACCAAAGGTTGTACAGAGTTTTAGGGAGAGCATAAGGGAACAATAGACAGGAATGGGGGAAAGAAATACAGTAGAAGAGGAATGGGTAGCTCTGAGGGATGAAGTAGTGAAGGCAGCAGAGGATCAAGTAGGTAAAAAGACGAGGGCTAGTAGAAATCCTTGGGTAACAGAAGAAATATTGAATTTAATTGATGAAAGGAGAAAATATAAAAACGCAGTAAATGAAACAGGAAAAAAGGAATACAAATTCTCAAAAATGATATCGACAGGAAGTGTAAAATGGTTAAGCAGGGATGGCTAGAGGACAAATGTAAGGATGTAGGGTCTTATTTCACTAGCGGTAAGATAGATACTGCCTACAGGAAAATTAAAGAGACGTTTGGAGAAAAGAGAGCCACTTGTATGAATATCAAGAGCTCAGATGGAAACCCAGTTCTAAGCAAAGAAGGGAAACCAGAAAGGTGGAAGGAGTTTATAGAGGGTCTATACAAGGGCGATGTACTTGAGGACAATATTATGGAAATGGAACAGGATGTAGATAAAGATGAAATGGGAGATACGATACTGCATGAAGAGTTTGACGGAGCACTGAAAGACCTAAGTCGAAACAAGGCCCCGGGAGTAGACAACATTCCATTACAACTACTGACGGCCTTGGGAGAGCCAGTCCTGACATAACTCTACAATCTGGTGAGCAAGATGTATGAGACAGGCGAAATACCCTCAGACTTCAAGAAGAATATAATAATTCCAATCTCAAAGAAAGCAGGTGTTGACACATGTGAAAATCACCGAACTATCAGTTTAATAAGTCACAGCTGCAAAATAGTAACGCGAATTCTTTACAGACGAATGGAAAAACTGGTAGAAGCCGACCTCGGCGAAGATCAGTTTGGATTCCGCAGAAATGTAGGAACACGTGAAGCAATACTGACCCTACGACTTATATTAGAAGAAAGATTAGGGAAAGGCAAACCTACATTTCTGGCATTTGTAGACTTAGAGAAAGCTTTTGAGAATATTGAATGGAATACTCTCTTTCAAATTCTAAAGGTGGCAGGGGTAAAAAACAGGGAGTGAAAAGCTATTTACAATTTGTACACAAACCAGATGTCAGTTACACTCCTGGAAATTGAAATAAGAACACCGTGAATTCATTGTCCCAGGAAGGGGAAACTTTATTGACACATTCCTGGGGTCAGATACATCACATGATCACACTGACAGAACCACAGGCACATAGACACAGGCAACAGAGCATGCACAATGTCGGCACTAGTACAGTGTATATCCACCTTTCGCAGCAATGCAGGCTGCTATTCTCCCATGGGGACGATCGTAGAGATGCTGGATGTAGTCCTGTGGAACGGCTTGCCATGCCATTTCCACCTGGCGCCTCAGTTGGACCAGCGTTCGTGCTGGACGTGCAGACCGCGTGAGACGACGCTTCATCCAGTCCCAAACATGCTCAATGGGGGACAGATCCGGAGATCTTGCTGGCCAGGGTAGTTGACTTACACCTTCTAGAGCACGTTGGGTGGCACGGGATACATGCGGACGTGCATTGTCCTGTTGGAACAGCAAGTTCCCTTGCCGGTCTAGAAATGGTAGAACGATGGGTTCGATGACGGTTTGGATGTACCGTGCACTATTCAGTGTCCCCTCGACGATCACCAGTGGTGTACGGCCAGTGTAGGAGATCGCTCCCCACACCATGATGCCGGGTGTTGGCCCTGTGTGCCTCGGTCGTATGCAGTCCTGATTGTGGCGCTCACCTGCACGGCGCCAAACACGCATACGACCATCATTGACACCAAGGCTGAAGCGACTCTCATCGTTGAAGACGACACGTCTCCATTCGTCCCTCCATTCACGCCTGTCGCGACACCACTGGAGGCGGGCTGCACGATGTTGGGGCGTGAGCGGAAGACGGCCTAACGGTGTGCGGGACCGTAGCCCAGCTTCATGGAGACGGTTGCGAATGGTCCTCGCCGATACCCCAGGAGCAACAGTGTCCCTAATTTGCTGGGAAGTGGCGGTGCGGTCCCCTACGGCACTGCGTAGGATCCTACGGTCTTGGCGTCCATCCGTGCGTCGCTGCGGTCCGGTCCCAGGTGGACAGGCACGTGCACCTTCCGCCGACCACTGGCGACAACATCGATGTACTGTGGAGACCTCACGCCCCACGTGTTGAGCAATTCGGCGGTACGTCCACCCGGCCTCCCGCATGCCCACTATACGCCCTCGCTCAAAGTCCGTCAACTGCACATACGGTTCACGTCCACGCTGTCGCGGCGTGCTACCAGTGTTAAAGACTGCGATGGAGCTCCGTATGCCACGGCAAACTGGCTGACACTGACGGCGGCGGTGCACAAATGCTGCGCAGCTAGCGCCATTCGACGGCCAACACCGCGGTTCCTGGTGTGTCCGCTGTGCCGTGCGTGTGATCATTGCTTGTACAGCCCTCTCGCAGTGTCCGGAGCAAGTATGGTGGGTCTGACACACCGGTGTCAATGTGTTCGTTTTTTCCATTTCCAGGAGTGTATAAGAGTCGAGGGGCATAAAAGGAAAGCAGCGGTTGGGAAGGGAGTGAGACAGGGTTGTAGCCCATCCCAGATGTTATTCAATCTGTATATTGAGCAAGCAGTACAGGAAACAAAGGAAAAATTCGGAGTAGGTATTAAAATCCATGAAGAAGAAATAAAAGCTTTGAGGTTCGCCGATGACATTGTAATTGTGTCAGAGACAGCAAAGGACTTGGAAGAGCAGTTGAACGGAATGGACAGTGTTTTGAAAGGAGGAAATAAGATGAACATCAACAAAAGGTAAACGAGGATAATGGAGTGTAGTCGAATTAAGTCGGGTGATGCTGAGGGAATTAGGTTAGGAAATGAGACACTTAAAGTAGTAAAGGACGTTTGCTATTTGGGGAGCAAAATAACTGATGATGATCGAAGTAGAGAGGATATAAAATGTAGACTGGCAATGTCAAGGAAAGCGTTTCTGAAGAAGAGAAATTTGTAAACATCGGGTATAGATTTAAGTGTGAGGAAGTCGTTTCTGAAAGCAATTGTACGGAGTGTAGCCATGTATGGAAGTGAAACATGGACTACAAATAGTTTGGACAAGAAGAGATTCAAATGGTTCAAATGGCTCTGAGCACTATGGGACTTAACATCTGAGGTCATCAGTCCCCTAGAACTTAGAATTACTTAAACCTAACTAACCTAAGGACATAACGCACATCCATGCCCGAGGCAGGATTCGAACCTGCGATCTTAGTGGTCGCTCGGTTCCAGACTGAAGTGCCTAGAACCGCTCGGCCACCCCGGCCGGCGACAAGAAGAGAACAGAAGCTTTCGCAATGTGGAGCTACAGAAGAATGCTGAAAATTAGATGGGTAAATCACATAACTAATGAGGAGGTACTGAATAGAATTGGGGAGAAGAGGAGTTTGTGGCACAACTTGACAAGAAGAAGGTACCGGTTGGTAGGACATATTCTGAGGCATCAAGGGATCACAAATTTAGCATTGGAGGGCAGGGTGGAGGGTAAAAATCGTAGAGGGAGACCAAGAGATGAATACACAAGGCAGATTCAGAAGGATGTAGGTTGCAGTAAGTACTGGGAGATGAAGAAGCTTGCACAGGATAGAGTAGCATGCAGAGCTGCATCAAACCAGTCTCAGGACTGAAGACAACAACAACAACAACTGATCAGTGGTGTTATTTCTAAAGCGGTCTGAAAGTTTAACTTTAATTTTAATCACTTTGTGCTTTACTGATCAGTCATTACCGATTCACTGACTTTCATTACAATTTCTGAAGACGTTGACGTACATGTGTGATAGTTGTAATGACGTCCGAAGTTGCTACAGACTGAAAGCTGTTTGCCACGTTAATGATGTACCGAATACTGCTGCCGTCAGTGAGCAACACCAACGACAGAGCAGTTTGCCTCTCCAAGTAGGGGAGAAGTATGTGGATCCACAACATACACACCTAGCGTCGTAATCCACAGAGAAGCAGCCGTTAGTAAGTACTTCTGACCTTCCGGTGGGCTTCTGCGCCGCTGCTTTGCCTATGATTGCTAACGGTATACACGCCGCTGTAACAAAAAAGGGTAGTAAAATTGATGTTCCGTGGACAGTGGGTTGTTAAAAGGAAGTATCGCGCCGAAGTCATTTTGTTCTTTGCGGGAAACAAACATTCAATTACCATGAGTAATGAGCTTCGCCGCCACAGCCATCTGGTTCAGCGCTAAGGAATGTATGCAAACAGTGTAGCCAGAGTGTCGGGCGAAGCGCCTATAACTCACAGCAGACGCTACACGTAAGACGCATTAGTGGACTACTTACGACAGATTTCGTTAGTGATTAACTCGAATAAGCGCACTTGTACGTTTTGATGGCAACGTAGAGAATGCGTTCCAGGGGAGTTTACACTATTTAAAAATTTAATTTGCAACATTATCTGTGAAATACGAGACATTATGTGGGAAGAGCCTCTTCAACCAATGTCCATGGCAGTTCAGCCAATACGAGCGAGTTCTTAGCCTATAATAACCGGATACTCGTTGAACAGAGCTCGCTGGCACTAAAATGTTATACCCAATTGCTTTTGCAGTGCAAGTAATAGGTTCTACGTAAATCTTTGAGATAATAAGTGAATTATCAAAGCTGGCCCACGAGATAAATTGTGGACGTACACATTTAAGAGAATTTGTGAATCTACATGTGTAGAATCCTAGAATAAATAGTTCTTTTTTTGATTTAACGAAGGTACAACCCTTTGATACAATCCACAGAACACAAACCGTTTAGGAGTTCTCGGAAATTTTCTGACTGCAAGTAGCATGCGGCTCGGTTACACTTAAACAAAATACCACTTTACGGAACAGGCTAATTTCTACTTTTCATAAGCATCACAACCAACTGATCAAAATCGTGATAGCAATACAATCCGCAAACAAATCTCATTGAAACCTGATGGTCAAGGGAAGGCAGGATTCGGTTACGATTGTGGGCAGGGCCGTAACAGTTACACTATTGGTTGCCTTTTACAGTTACACACGTGTGTTTTTAAAACAGTAATTCCAGACTGAAAAATAAGTAAAAAAATACCACACGTTATCAATGAAGGGATAAACAACTGTGTAAATAATAGTTTTTCCGTGCGTTAAAATTTAGTAAATCACCATAAAATACAGATACAAATAACGTTAAAAGAAACAAGCCACTGTGATCACGGCTTAAGTCCTTACACGCCAAGAATGTCAATAAATTAAGAATGTTTAAAACTCGCTGCAATTTACGACTTTCAGGTATTGAAATAATAAAAGGTAAATGGCCGCAAACACAGCAGAAGGTGAAACTTCATGGCAGATTAAAACTGTGTGCCGGACCGAGACTAGAACTCGGGACCTTTGCCTTTCGCGGGCAAGTGCTCTACACTTGCCCGCGAAAGGCGAAGGTCCTGAGTTCGAGTCTCGGTCCAGCACACAGTTTTAATCTGCCAGGAAGTTTCATATCAGCGCACACTCCACTGCAGAGCGAAAATCTCATTCTGGAAACAGCAGAAGATATCAGCCGCCAGGAATCACTGTAAATAAAGTTTTAACGTTTACTGCTAAAAATACAAATACCGAATTATTTTTTTAAAGCAAATGACCACAATCACGGCTGAAGGCCTTACACACCAGGAATGGCAATTATATAAATAATTTAGAAACCTGCTGTAAAACAGCAAATACAAGCAAAGATTAATAAAAAGAAACAAGCGACTGACCACCAAACGGGTGAAATAAGACGATGGTGACCTTGTAACACAACCCTTACACTGCTAAAATTATTGCAGAAGGCGACCGGAACTGTTAGACACACATAACCTTTAATGTTGGCATCACAAGGTATGGCAATAAATAATACAATAATAAAACACAAGGACCAGTCACAGACGGTGCTCCAGGAATCGACCTCTAAGAAGGTCCGGCAACAAACACTTTCGCGAGCGAAGAGATGCAACCAAATGTTGCATTTACTTCACAAAATGGTAACTCAGACTAGTGGCAGTCTAACGAATGACTAATGATAATCTTGCTGAAGTTATCTGACGTCCGATAAACCAAATGCAACGATGGAACAACACGCCAAAGCCGGATCCGGCGGTCTGCACTACGTCCCCAGAATATTGTATTTAGAGCACCTGGAACGAGAAAGGATCCACTACTAGATATCCGTCCGATTCCACAAACCAGAAAATCTTAACAATCAAGTCACAGTACAGAACCCTAGACAAACTAACAGTAACTAAAACGCTACTCGATTTGCGTGCGAGATAAAACCGAAATGTAACCAACCAGGATAAGCAACCACACGTTTTTCCGGAAACAGTCGCAAAGTGAGCCAAAACCAATTACCAAATGAGTGACATCAAATTCATTAGGCACACAAACGCACACTGAACGCACTGATAGAACTCTGACGACGGTTGGCAGAATGAAACAAATCTCTTCAGTGCTTTATTAATTGACAGTTGAGTAACCACACCGTCTAATCACTGAGCCAAATGCTTTTAACACAGTAGGGTCTTGAAGTACTAAGCGATACACAGATCCACCAAACTGCACATAACAGTGCGATGATAATCTGTGCCAATATCACGTATGTACTACTGGGCCCACACCGGTGACTGACTCCGCCCTACTTGGATTCAAATGCACTCATCTTAAGCTTGCTGGATCAGGTTTACGACGACGTCGTACACCGTCGTGACCACAGCCCTTCCATCCGGCAGTCCATGCGTGCCACCAGCGGTCCCGGCGTGTTCTCGCATTGTGCGGATCATAAGTCATCGATAAAACATGATATGGTTACAAATGGTCACTGCACAATAATTTAGCCGTGAATGCTTTTTCTTTTCTAATGTTTACAGCATGGGCTTTACGTTAAAAAGGGAAAACAATGTACTGCCCTCCGAGGTGATTATCTTAATAATAACGTTCTGTCCTCTGAGGTGATTATCTTAATAAAGGAAAATGACATACTGTCCTCTCTATTGATAATTCCGTAAACCAGTATCAAACCATACACAGTAAGGTCGTTACGCCCTTGCTCATTGCTTAAATCTACACAGTACTGTTCATACAATTAAGTCATGTTTTTTTGCTATCCACTTTATCTCTGGTAAAACATACACAATCTGGTTGATGCTTTCAGCACATGTCTTGCTTATCAAATGTTTGGTATCTGAATCAAATTTTCTATCTACAGGAATAGCTCGAGAATATGAAGTGACACAGTCATCAGTGTCACAGTAAGGACCTGACTAAGAAGTTAAAAGATGTGGATAACAAATACACTGTAGGAATACATCAGACGAATTTCAGTGTGCATTAAGGGGAACATCAGTGATTATAAATAATAGCTATAAACACTATCAGTTCAAGAACTGAAACCACAGGGAACTGAAAAAAGACCTTAAAACTGAAAATATCATCATCCGGAATAAAACTGTACCTAAGTACCTGAAAAATTCCTTTGCGTATATCTGATCTCTTTTGCCTGTACAGTAAATAACTGAACAAGGAAGAATATAGGTTTCTCAAATAGTATTGTACCTGAATAATAAAAAAAATAGTTTATTTTATAGTCCCAGAAAGTACATTTTTCGTAAATATAATGACATAAATCAGTGACATATAGCAGTCATGTGTTTACGCTCTCTATCATGCAAACGAAAATCTGAAGAGGTTCTTTATTAAGCACTGAATGTTCTAAGTAATTCACAATTTTCATATGTGAATCATTCGTCTTTGTGGTAATAATGCGCTTTCCACAGAATAAACATATTGATGGTGTCAATATGACATTTTTTACTGAGCACTAATTAATAAAAATGTTGGATAATTTCATGCACCCTTACCTAATTTGCGTTTCGTCATCATCAAGACAAAGTAATTGAAGTTCCAAGGGAGGAGGGTATAAATTGATGGTATTCGCATGACAGTTCCTTTAATAAACTACTGGCGTCGATCTTAAGGACAAAACGAAAAATGATGAGTTTACTCGATCAGTGAAACCTGGGCAATGTTAGGCAACATTGTCACATTTTAACCGAATCAACTCCGAGTTCTTGGTGAAAATTGTGAAGTAAATAAACAAATACTGTTTTCTTGCCCTGTTTCAGCAATTATATTATGGCTGTTGCACAACCTAGGTTACGGATTGTAAGCCCATTTTAAAGTACATCATAGAAACTGGAGAGTGAAGAAGCCTGATTCAGGCTTTTTGGAACATTGTTTTAACAAAAACCACAAATACATAGTAGGTGTAGAAGCATTAAACACCGAGGAAAAGGGGGCAAAACTCAGCCAGTTAGAGATTCTAGAAATTAAAATACAGCTGCGTACATCCACAGACTTACTATTAAATGAGCAAACCCAACTCAATTACTCACCTCTTTCAGATAATACCACAACTCCTAGATAGAAGCAAAACTTAGGGTCTCAGTTCATCAGTAAATAAAAAATTCTAAGCTGATGCGTAACTTCATTGTTAAGAGTGTTTAGTTATGTTAGTGTAATTGCTGAATTGTGTAATTACATATGTAATTTGTAAAAAATAATCACTGAAGTAATTTTACATTAAGCCAAGAGTCGATACATTTTATCTCTGCCTTATCATCATGTTCATCTTTGCTTTATCATCTTTGGAATCAATGATGTACTTGAAAATGATCTTATAACCCCAAACATAGGGTGTGCAGTAAACATAATAAAATTTGTGAGACAAGGAAAAACAGCAGTGTTTTATTAGTTAATATTGTCACATTTACAAAAGACCTAGTAGAAAAATGTCTCTCAGGCGTACTGTATGCACTTTCTTAAGATATAATTTCTTGTGACACCTCAGTACGGTATAGGACTCCGTTCACACCGATACATTACGGATTCTATGTGGTAGTGTTGCAATGAGATTCCGCTAATAGTGTCATGGCGTTACTTCACCAAGTACAGGCTTAACAAGGCGATGGAAAAGTAGAGTTTGATGACCCGTTGACTATGCAGATATTAAATACAGAACGCAAGGACTGGGGAAGAATGAGGAAGAAAATCGCCCGTGACCTTTCATTGGAACCATCCCGGTATTCATCTTAAGCGATTTATCGGATTCAAGGAAAATTTAAATGACGATGGCCGGAGGGGGATCTGAACTGCCGTTCTGGCGAATACGGCTCATCAGTATTGTGCACGTTGCTCGAACACGTATGTGCAGTGAGGCAGTTATGACATGGCACTTAGGAAAATTAAGAAACGTTCATATGTCGACCTATAAAATGCGCCCGACAGTGAGATGCAAAATGTTCGAAGTTCCAAGATTAATAGGTGTAAGCTACGGGAAGAGACTGGTAATTCACGGCACAGTCACATTAATATGACCACTACCTGTGTTCGACGTCAACGTGCAGTAACCAATCACAGATGGGAGATGACTCCACTAATATTTGTCGCGGGAATCGGGAAATATTGCAGCGATTTATCTGACGTCCAAAAGGGCATGATGGTTCAAATGGCTCTGAGCACTATGGGACTTAAAATCTTTGGTCATCAGTCCCCTAGAACTTAGAACTACTTAAACCTAACTAACCTAAGGACATCACACACATCCATGGCAGAGGCAGGATTCGAACCTGCGACCGTAGCAGCCGCGCGGTTCCGGACTGCGCGCCTAGAACCGCTAGACCACCGCGGCCGGCCAAAGGGCATGATCATCGGCTTTCGGGAGTGTGAAAGTATTTCCAAAACGGGTAAGTTTGTAAGCTGTTCGCTTGACTCTGTGGTTAAACTATATCGTGCATGGCAAAATGACATGAAGATGGTGTCGAACGACGGTTGCGGAGATGTGTTCTGGTGAACAGAGGTGCTACTGTTGAGCAGTTGACAGGCCACATGATCCAAGAGGTGACCAACAGTGTCTCCTCAACGACCTTCCAACAAACGTTGCTGAATGCGCGTCACTGTGGCAGGCGACTGCTGTTCATCGGTGACGAAAAAAATGGCTCTTAGCACTATGGGACTTAACATCTGAAGTCATCAGTCCCCTAGAACTTAGAACTACTTAAACTTAACTAACCTAAGGACATCATACACATCAATGCCCGAGGCAGGATTCTACCCTGCGACGGTAGCGGTCGTGCAGTTCCAGACTGAAGCGCCTAGAACCGCTCGGCCACGCCATCCGGCATCGGTGACGAGGGCTGATTTTTGCGTACCAGTACTCCAACTGGACTTCCACTGTGTGACGTCAGGTAGCGTTGAGATGAACTGCTTTCAATGCTCGATCGCATAGATGACCGCTGGTGTGAACGGCGTGAAACATCTGAAAACACCCTGCAATAATCGTCGGAAGGGTGCAGACCGAAGGAGCGAGCGTTACAGTGTGGGGAATCTTTTTGTGGGATTATCTGGGTGATTTCGTCATTCTGGAAGGCAGAGCGGAACAAGAGAATCATGTATTTAACCTTGGAAACCATGTCCACCGCTATATACCTTTCGCTTTTCCTGCGGTCGATGGCACCTACCAGCAGGACAGTGCAGTGTGACACACAGTTCGTAGTGTCCATGCGTGGTTCGAAGAGCGTCACGACGAGTTTGCCGTACTTCCCTAACCACCAAACTCCACGAATGTAAACCCAGTCTAGAATTGGTGGGACCGACTCAGTCGGGCTGTACGCGGCATGGATCCTCGACCGAGACAACTAGCAAGTCTGGCCACGGCATTGGAGAATGCGTGGCTCACAACCCTTTCAGTACCTTCCAGAACTTCATTGAATCTCTTCCTCCACGTCTCGCAGTGTTCCCCGCGGCAAAAGGTGGTTATTCAGGCTTTTGACAAGTGATCACATTAACGTGACTGGACAGTGTATAAAATATGTACAGCTGCGTTGTGAAGCTGTCAGTGTGTGTAGTGCCGATCATGAGTGGGATATATTGTTTTGGATGTAACCAGAAAGACACATTTATAGTAAAGGGATGTTTACAAGCTGTCACTCCTTTATAAGCGGGACAGAAACAGATTTATTGTTGGGAAATAATACTTGCGCCACAGTACCTTGGATAGAAGTATTGTGATTGAAGATGATACAATAACAAGACGTGAGAATTGTATCCACCCCTGCCTGTATCCTGGCAACAGCTTTCTACACAGGGCGACTTGATGTGGTTTGGCCGGCCGATGTGGCCGAGCGGTTTTAGGCGCTTCAGTGTGGAACCGCGCAACCGCTACGGTCGCAGGTTCGAATCCTGCCTCGGGCATGGATGTGCGTGATGTCCTTAGGTTAGTTAGGTTTAAGTAGTTCTAAGTTCTATGGGACTGATGACCTCAGATGTTAAGTACCGTAGTGCTCAGAGCCTTTTGATGTGGTTTGGTAAAGAGGAAGAAAGAAAGAAAGAACATAACGCGGTCGTTAAGCACTTGTTTCATCTACCATCTGCATTTAGTTGATCTCAGGTCGTTATAAAGTAATTAACTGCAGAACGCAGGTCATCATGGAACAAACTCAGCTACAAAATTTCTCAATATATCGATGCACATTTTCAGCCGTTTTCCGAAAACATTGTTCATTAAGGAACGTTTCGGAATAGCGGTGAAAGTGGTAGTGGTCAGCGGTTGTGCTCTCAGAACGCGAAGGTCTCGGAAAGAGAGCGAAATCTCGTTGCTCTACACAGCTATAAGGTGAATGGCACTGCACTGGAAAGCCGATTGAGCTAGCTATACGGGGTATGGGTATGAATTCTTGTGGAGATCATTGTTGTATCGGACGGTCATCTCAAAGTAATGAAATTACCTGTGAGCTACTTGCTTGGTGAGTGGTAGCGCTAGGCCTTCAAATAACACCATTCGTACAATAACAGTTTTATTAAAATAAAAGAGCACTGTGTTCATTAAATAACAAGATAAATTGTTGACCAAAAGTTTACCATGCTATTTGAAATGCCAGCAGGTGTACAGTTAACTTCCTTTTCTAATCAGCCGAGTGTGATCATGACCCAAGTCCGACACGAGTCCACAGTACTGGACGCGCCGTTCTACAAGACACTGGTCAAATAGCGGCATCACTGGTACTTCTAAAACATATAAACAGAATAGATTTTTCGAACGCACAATAACCAGTTCACAAAAGCGTATGGCTCTTCAGAGTTTCACAGGTTTACATATTGCAATTCCCGCGTCCAGAAATATATCTATAGCTACCTTTCACAATTTTAGTAAACAGTTTAAACTCCACAAACAAGAATAACTTAATGCTTGCATTTAACAGCAGTTACTATTAATTCTTTAAAATAAACTAGCAGCAACTAATCCTGGAAAATGTGATACAATTGTAATACAACTAAGTTACAACTTGCCAGAAACAGTGCTCCTGATGTAAGCCTAATCAAATACAACCGAGCAAAAGGTACAGCGTCTACTGGGACAAGTTAGAATACTAACATAATCAAACACTTAAAACCGGACGTACACCCTGAAAAAGTTCAGACTGGATGTATACCTCAAATCCATCTTACCCATATATACTGGTACTTAAACAAATAAATGGCTAAAATTAAACCTGGAGCAAATAAGACTTAATTCAAACTTGCGATAACAGAAACAAGTTAAAGAAAGGAAGCAAACAACTCTCTTCAGGTCTCTCGGCACCAGTAACAAACACCAAGTAATAAACCGACTGCAGACCAATATGGGGTGAAGTTCTGGCAAACAGCACTAAATCAAACTGTACTCCGTGTTGCAGTCGTCTCTGCTGAGAAAAGTCACAGCAGTAGGAAATGTTTCCACCAGGTTCATATCTCTTTGGTTGAATAGGAGTTGTGCTGAGTGGTAATTGCTGCACCAAGTTTCCTTTGTTCATGTACCGCGACCTGACGATTCCTTAGGCCAATGTACAGGCACCCATTTCGCCTCTGGTCCGCACTCTACGCGGGTACTGCACCGGCATCGTGCAGTGGGGAGGCGGCGCAGCTCTGAAGGCACCCACTCATCTTGTCCACTCGGAATGGACTCCACACTCCTATTGCCAGGTGGAACCTTCCTGTTTGCCACACGGAGTGTTTCCTCCGCAAACACGGTACGCCCGTGAAAGGCTCAGACGTCGCCGCGCATGCGGTCTTGGGCGCCACATGCGAAACCGTTCTGGATAACAGCTAAAGACCTTAATCATGCAGCATGTCAGTAAGAGCCAGAACAGCTCAATCAGCTTCCCCTCCACCCCTAGAGCTAAAGCACCCTGGGGACGGGGCTTACAAAATTTTAAGTACTAGGGCCAGTCTTAACATCACTTCGATGTACTTGTGGACTGTTTCTCAACCGGAGGCTAGCTGTGGTGACAACTTTCACACAATTATAAGATATCACAAAGCTGGGTAACTACTTATTTAAGGTTTTTCTTATCCCCTTCCTTTGGACACTGAAATTGTTAGTGAAAACTACATCTCCGATATTCAGTTTAGTGAGGCAAATACCCTGGTTGTACCAACCTACTTCCCTCTGATGTGATCAATCAGTATTAAACTTTGCCCACCTCCGAGTATCCTGAATGACTTTAGGAGTCACCTGCTCTGGGAGGAGGTCGTTCACTGTCCAAAGATTTGACAACGGAGAACTGACAGACCAAGTGAACATTAAAGCTGCCAGGTTCATCTTACGGGCTTTGTGAGTGACGGAGTTAAAAGGTAGGTTCAACCAAGAAATACACCTGTCCCAATTTGCCTGAGCTCGAGACTGGCATATTATTTGAGCAGAATTAAGATTACGATACATTCTTTCAGCGAAAGAAGGCTGATGTTATTAAAGAATGGTCATCATATGAGATATGCCATCATGAAAGCAAAATGTCTTAAATTCGCTTGAAACAAAAACAGGTGCATTGTCACTCACTATAGACTTAGGTGGCCCAAATATGGAAAATATGGAAAAGATTTTGTGAAGATACCTAATCGTTAGTCCAGCTGTTACTCCTCCTTTAGAGATCATCCATAATAAACGCTTAAAGGCGCCAATGATAACGAGTACATGTTTATCACCCATCTGCTTACGAGGCAGTGGCCCCATGTAATCAAAGACCTTGTGTAATGGTCTCTCACTCTGCATAGAATGAAGAAAACGCTATTACGTGTTGGAATTTGGCTTGGAATACTTATCGGCTTCACACTGTTTCATCAAAATCCTCACGTCTTTGTTTAAGCATGGCGCAGTCATACATTGCTCAATTTTCAGGATGACTTTATACTTCTATATCCCAAGGTGCCTGCCAAGCATGGACGCATGAAGATATTTGAAAACTGTTGGCTCAGATGGGAACCCAGTTCTAAGCAAAGAAGGGAAGGCAGAAAGGTGGAAGGAGTATATAGGGGGTTTATACAAGGGCGATGTACTTGAGGATGTAGATGAAGATGAAATGGGAGATAAGATACTGCGTGAAGGGTTTGACAGAGCACTGAGAGACCTGAGTCGAAACAAGGCCCCGGGAGTAGACAACATTCCATTAGAACTACTGATGGCCTCGGGAGAACCAGTCATGACAAAACTCTACCATCTGGTGAGCAAGACGTATGAGACAGGCGAAATACCCACAGACTTCAAGAAGAATATAATAATTCCAGTCCCAAAGAAAGCAGGTGTTGACAGATGTGAAAATTACCGAACTATCAGTTTAATAAGTCACAGCTGCAAAATACTAACGCGAATTCTTTACAGAGGAATGGAAAAATTGGTAGAAGCGGACCTCGGGGAAGATCAGTTTGGATTCCGTAGAAATGTTGGAACACGTGAGGCAATACTAACCTTACGACTTATCTTAGAAGAAAGATTAAGAAAAGGCAAACCTACGTTTCTAGCATTTGTAGACTTAGAGAAAGCTTTTGACAACGTTAACTGGAGTACTCTCTTTCAAATTCTGAAGGTGGCAGGGGTAAAATACAGGGAGCGAAAGGCTATTTACAATTTTTACAGAAACCAGATGGCAGTTATAAGAGTCGAGGGGCATGAAAGGGAAACAGTGGTTGGGAAAGGAGTGAGACAGGGTTGTAGCCTCTCCCAGATGTTATTCAGTCTATATATTGAGCAAGCAGTAAAGGAAACAAAAGAAAAATTCGGAGTAGGTATTAAAATTCATGGAGAAGAAGTAAAAACTTTGAGGTTCGCCGATGACATTGTAATTCTGTCAGAGACAGCAAAGGACTTGGAAGAGCAGTTGAACGGAATGGACAGTGTCTTGAAAGGAGGATATAAGATGAACATCAACAAAAGCAAAACGAGGATAATGGAATGTAGTCAAATTAAATCGGGTGATGCTGAGGGGATTTGATTAGGAAATGAGACACTTAAAGTAGTAAAGGAGTTTTGCTATTTAGGGAGCAAAATAACTGATGATGGTCGAAGTAGAGAGGATATAAAATGTAGACTGGCAATGGCAAGGAAATCGTTTCAGAAGAAGAGAAATTCGATAACATCGAGTATAGATTTAAGTGTCAGGAAGTCGTTTCTGAAAGTATTTGTATGGAGTGTAGCCATGTATGGAAGTGAAACATGGACGATAACCAGTTTGGACAAGAAGAGAATAGAAGCTTTCGAAATGTGGTGCTACAGAAGAATGCTGAAGATAAGGTGGGTAGATCACATAACTAATGAGGAGGTAATGAACAGGATTGGGGAGAAGAGAAGTTTGTGGCATAACTTGACTAGAAGAAGGGATCGGTTGGTAGGACATGTTTTGAGGCATCAAGGGATCACAAGTTTAGCATTGGAGGGCAGCGTGGAGGGTAAAAATCGTAGAGGGAGACCAAGAGATGAATACACTAAGCAGATTCAGAAGGATTTAGGTTGCAGTAGGTACTGGGAGATGAAGAAGCTTGCACAGGATAGAGTAGCATGGAGAGCTGCATCAAACCAGTCTCAGGACTGAAGACCACTACAACAACAACTTAAGTTACTTTTGAAACCAACCTCTTATCAACGGAGTATTTCCTGACTGGCTAAAATATGTTGAAGTCATGCCTCTTTACAAGAAAGGGGATAGAGAGGTACCGTGAAACTGTCGACCGGTTTCACTTTTGCGCGCTTTTCAAAAATATTTGAAAAAGTTGTGTTTAAGCATCTTCTAAAGCATCAGACTGCAAATAATATATTGTCCAAGTCACAGTTTCGGTTCCTTAAGGATTACGATACAGAGAAGACTATTTATTCACATAGTGAGAATGTAGAGAGAGGCTACTGGCATTTTCAGTGACCTGCCAAAAGCTTTTGACTGTATGAATCACAGCATTCTTTTAAGTAAATTAGAATATTATGGCGTCACTAGCAATGCTATGAAATGGTTGAATCTTATCTAATTAATAGGAAACAAAGAGTGTCATTGTGAAATACCCGTGCAGTAATCAGTCAGCCTTCATCCGACTCGGAATTAATTACTTGTGGCATTCCTCAAGGTTCCATCTTGGGTCCATTGTTTTTTCTTGTGCACATTAATGACCTCTGTTGCACTGAAAGATGCTAATTTTGTTTTGTTTGTAGATGGTACAAACATTGCAATAAGTAGCAAATCAAGTAAAGATTTAGAAATAGCTGCTAATCAAATTTCCACTGACATTAATAAATGGTTTAAAACTAATTCATTGTTATTAAGGGGGGTTGTAATTGATTTTGATCCAAAAATCAATTTTTCAAAAATATTATTTTCTTGATCTATACAGTTTCATCTAAGTTGTAAGCAAATGTTGTCATAATGTTAGCTTTAGAAATGCCTTTAAATTGTTAAACTGATTAACTCAGCACTGGTGGCCACAGCCCCCTCTTCTGAGATTTGGGAAACTCCTTGCTGCAGTGGAATTTTTTGTAAGTGTGGAGGCTATTTTCTTTCGATATCTTTGGCTGACATCTATATTTTTACCTGAAAATTTTCTTGCATGTAGTTTATTTACGTTTTGACAATACTAGCACATATTAGTGGGTAGGAGGTTGAATTCAGAAACTTATGTGGAAGTCAAGATTTATGCATAACTTGTGGTGGAAAAACTGTGTTTAGGAAACGGAGGTTCCATGGAAATCGGTTTAACAACAAGAAAGAGGAAGCAGATTGAAATGAAGAACATAAACTCTTAGCTTCAGCATCGAAACTTGGGACAGGAGAATTGTACAGATGCGTGAATGATGTTGATATGGATTCCACTGGATTCAAACTTATTGATTTAGAGCTTCTTTACTAGGCTATAAATTTTTCATGCTCGTGTGTAAGCTGTAAAATACGGAATGCATGATTTTTGTTGAAGAAAGAAGAGTGGGAATAGCTTGTGATTTTAAATTAATTTATAATTTGTGTGGCTATGAACTTTCATTTTCCTCCTCCAAAAAATCTCACATGAAAGGAATTTTAGGTTAGCATACGCCTCTCCCCAATGTTATTCAATCTGTAAATTGAGCAAGCAGTGAAGGAAACAAAAAAAAAAAAAAAATTCGGAGTAGGTATTAAAATCCATGGGGAAGAAATAAAAACGTTGAGGTTCGCCGATGGCATTGTAATTCTGTCAGAGACAGCAAAGGACTTAGAAGAGCAGATGAACGGAATGGATAGTGTCTTGAAAGGAGGATATAAGATAAACATCAACAAAAGCAAAACGAGGATAATGGAATGTAGTCGAATTAAGTCGGGTGATGCTGAGGGAATTAGATTAGGAAATTAGATGCTTAAAGTAGTAAAGGAGTGTTGCTATTTTGGGAGCAACGTAACTGATGATGGTCGAAGTAGAGAGGATATAAAATGTAGACTGGCAATGTCAAGGAAAGCGTTTCTGAGGAAGAGAAATTTGTTGACATCGAGTATAGATTTAAGTGTCAGTAAGTCATTTCTGAAAGTATTTTTATGGAGTGTAGCCATGTATGGAAGTGAAACATGGACGATAACTAGTTTGGACAAGAAGAGAATAGAAGCTTTCGAAATGTGGTGCTACAGAAGATTGCTGAAGATTAGATGGGTAGATCATAAAACTAATGAGGAGGTACTGAATAGGATTGGGGAGAAGAGTAGTTTGCGGCACAACTTGACTAGAAGAAGGGATCGGTTGGTAGGGCATATTCTGAGGCATCAAGGGATCACCAATTTAGTATTGGAGGGCAGCGTGGAGGGTAAAAATCGTTGAGGGAGACCAAGAGATGAATACACTAAACAGATTCAGAAGGATGTAGGTTGCAGTAGGTACTGGGAGATGAAGAAGCTTGCACAGGATAGAGTAGCATGGGCAGATGCATTAAACCAGTCTTAGGACAGGACAGAGAAGGAGCTAATTTATCGTGTAGTTTTCTGAACCATGCCTCCACCTTGTGCAAGGTTTGAAAAAATGAATGAAGAAATGTCTGATGCTGTACGCAATACCAGCAAAGTTTCTATGAAGAAAGCAGTGGAGGAATTGGTGGAAATAAACCATAAAGAAACAGATCCTGGGTTAGATATTCATGACAGTAAATCTCATACAAATTTTGCTGACTTGTGTGTGTCTGTAAATGGAGTTGCATCTGTTATTGGTAATCAGTCAGGTAAATTTTTAGTTGTAGAAATTATGTCTAAATACTGCCACCAGTGTGCAACAAAAAAAGTCCTACAATGAAGACAGTGAGAAACTGTAGCAAGAAAAGCATGCAGCAGCATGCTCTAAAAATTATAGTGGCCCATGTGGGGTACGCTGCTGCAGTTGTGAGGATGTTCTCCAGATCTGAGGACCAGTATGGTGTTAGATATACTAAATACCTTGGTGTTGGGGACTGCTCTTCGTTCAAAGCTGTAACAAATAAAAATCCGTACAATACAACAGAAAAGTTGGAGTGTGTTGGCCACATAAAAAGGAATGTTTATGGTAGGCTTCGTCGCTTGCTGAAAGAGAAAAAAAGGTGAAGTACTTGATGATGGAAAAGTACTAGGAGGGAAAGACAGGCTAACTCTGAAAGAAACTGATTCTCTTGAGTTATGGGAGAGCTATCAGGAAAAACACACATGATTTTGAGGGAAAGAGGCGTGCCGTGTGGGCAATTTTTTTCCACAAACCAATCACTGACGAAACACTTATGCACTATCTGTGCTCGAGAGACGAATGGTGTAAGTTCAACATCAGAAATGAGACGTATTCACATAAACACTCATTGCCAAAACCTGTTATGAATGCAGTTAATACCACATTCAAGTTTCTTGTAAACCCTTATTTATTGAGGAAGTGTATTGACGGAAAGACACAAAATGCAAATGAAAGCGTCAATAATTTAATTTAGATTACATGCTCAAAAAGGACGTTCTGTGGACTTTAAGCGCTCGCAATAGATGTCTATGATGCATTGAAGTGCTGAAGAGAGTTGGTATAGATCCTGATGTGTTTGCAACAAAAGCATTTTAGACCATCGAGGAGAGCAGGGTCATGAAAGCTAACAGATCAGTGACTTACCTGCAAATACAGGACAGGCAGATTCGAAGAGGAGAGAAGAGAAACCTGGAGGTTGAGCAGTAGCAGTAAGCAGGATTTTAAAATTGGGGTAAGCTTATTACACGTAGAAGTATGAGAAGAAAATCTTAGAACCTCATTTTCTCTGTTTTACCTTTTCTCGAAAAGTATATGCGCTAATGTTATGAAATTTCTAGAAACTGTTCGCATGTTGCTGTCTCCATGGAACTAAAAAATTACGAGATCCTGCAATTACATTCTGATTCTTAGATGACTGCACGTAGAAAAAAAGTTAGTTTTGGACGTGCAAAATTAAAACCTCCGTTAATGACACAATTTGTACCATAAATTAATAACTGTAGTTCAGTGGTCTTAAAACCTGTGCAGGACATTACAATAAAATTTTCAGATTAATTGCATGACTACAATTTGAGTTCGGTTTTTTATAAAAAGAGCAATAAAAAATTAAAAATTAAAGTATCTTGAAAAACATTTATCCAGCATATTTTGTTACATTTTTCCGTTAAAACACAGCTCTTTTGCTTTACACATTCAGAATTTAAGATTTGTAAATTAATAAACATTGCTGTAAGGATTTTTTAAATAATTCTTTACATTTTCCGTTACATCCCCCTTAAACTTTGAAAAGCCCTACTATACGTAGTTCAGAACCTGTAGGAGATTTCTTTCCAGCTTGTGTATAACATATGAGGACATGTGGATCTAAGAGGATGACAGTATTAAATATCTGGGATTACAACTTGATAATAAATTCATTTGGGGAGGGCATACCCCAGATTTGCTGAAGCGCCTAAACAAGTTCGTATCTACAGTGAGATTGATGTCAGATGTAGGAGATTAGGAGATACAAATATAAAAAGCTGGCCTGGGTGGCCGAGCGGTTCTAGGCGCTACAGTCTGGAACCGCGCGACTGCTACGGTCGCAGGTTCGAATCCTGCCTCGGGCATGGATGTGTGTGATCTTCTTAGGTTAGTTAGGTGTAAGTCGTTCTAAGTTCTAGGGGACTGATGACCTCAGAAGTTAAGTCCCATAGTGCTCAGAGCCATAAACATAAAAAAATTGCATACTTTGCTGACATTCATTCATGTCATGTTGGATGATATTCTGGGATAACTCATCAAACCGAGCAAAAGTTTTTAGCTTGCAAAAGCGTCGAATAAGAATCATTTGTGGTGTAAATTCAAGAAAATCATATAGAAACCGGTTCAAGGAATTTTGTATTCTAACCATTACTTCTCAGTGTATTTATTTCTTAATGAAATATGTTGCAAGTAATATATCTCTATTTCCAGCCAATAGCTCAATACTAGGAATAAGAACAATCGAAATAAAGACCTAAAATCATTTACCTCGGTCCAGGAAGGGGGTCCAGTATTCAGGAACACAAATTTTCGGTAAATTGCCAGAAACCATTAAAGTCTTGGTTTCAGACAAATCACGGTTTAAACAGAGTTTAAAAAGTTTTTTGATAGGCAGCTCCTTCTTCTCTATAGGAGACAAGCTTAAGTAAAACTGTCTGCTTGATTTTAGTTTTGACAGCACTTGATCAGAACAATCAAGTTTAGGTATTTTGATATGATAAATTAATTAAAACTGCGTAACAATGTTTCATTCTGTAAAAATTTACGTTACAGTTTACTGTAATGTAAACTGGAACTTTGACCATCTCCTGACAAATGATCAGGGTTGTAAGTATTACATTAAAATGCTTTATGTTTTTTATGTTACACTTTCTGACATATTCGACAACGACGACAGTCTTCTCATTTGTGGTCTATGGAATTAAAGTGGAATGTAATGTAATCTTTAAACACGCGTCTTACACCCAAACCTCCAGATGTCAGACACTCAGATCGGTACCAGACCTAATATGACGATAAAGTGTGAACCAAAACACCGAACTGGTTAGTGCTGTGTGCTATCGTCCTGTAGAACATGCGTAACTGGTAATTAATGGTATCAGCAGAGCACAGGAAAAGCTTATCTTCCTGTTATGATTGTATATTCTGTGAAACTACAAATGTATTCTATAAGTTTACTAATATCCAAGAAACGAAGCGAAAGCAGACTGTCACAAGAACTTTTCTGTGAACACCAAACTCCTTTTATGTCATGAACAAGGTGTCCCATGTAACATCTTCACGCATAATACACTTTTAGTCATTGTGCTTTGAGCGGGGTATCTTTGGTCCGAGGATCTGACACTCTACCAACTTCCCCACGGAAGCAACATGTCGCAGTTATTCACAGTTATGTTTCCGATGTTCGCCGCAGGTCTGGTGCTACTTTTAATTAACGTTTATGCCCGTTTTGCTGGACGACAGTACATAGTACGGACTATATCGGAGATTTGGTTGATAGTCTATCGACATACAACATTTTGTACCGTTCTGAGTGTCTGGAATCTGGAGATATGGGTATTACATCATCGGCCACTGGATTGTCGGAGCTTTTTACGTAGCGGGGTGCTGAACTACAGACGGCCCAATGGGCTATTCGATCTATTCTACATGGTCGCACAAGGACTCAGCTTAAACTATGATGATCCGTTTCAACTAAAGCGATAGCTTGGTACGCATGAAAAGGGCTCGAAAGTCATCACAAGTGTCCTCTCGGGCATCATGAACGAAGCTGTCGCTGGATAACAGCCAAAGAGTGTAATTATGTTTAGTATCAGAAAGAGCCGAAACCATTCAAGTAGTATATCTGTTAGCAGATCCCCTTTATTAACACTGACGATCATCTAGACCAGTGGCTTTCAACCTTGGGCTGGCCCCTGGTAAGGGTTAGAAGAGTGATTGTGGGACCGTTTTCCATTCTCAAGATGGCGGTGGAAGGGAAAAGGTCGCCGGGGAGAGGGATAACGAAAAGGCGGTGCTCAGTGATGAGCATATGCTTTGATGATTATTCCTGTAGTTTCTAAGAGACAAAAAGTATGGGCACTTTATACCTTAACATTGATAATACTGTATCACTAATGTTTCCAAACATTTTTTGACGACAATTCTATAACGAGTTTTCAATGACGTGATTCGTATTCGTTCGGTTTTTAATGCTTTATGGATGCATTACATTGATATTTAACGAGTTTATAATTAAAAAATGGTTTTACTGCACAAATTAATAGACTCCTTTTCTAAGTTGTTTACGCAATGTGTTGACAAAATTTACACCAGTATCCGTATATACAAAGCAGGCTTCTTTGAATTTTGTGACTTTACTTTTCTCTTGATTTATATAGATACTGTGGTGATGGCCAATGACTGAAATCGGTCATGATAAAGCACTCACCCAGCTGCAACTCATTAACTTAAGAAAGTATGTAACATGTAGTTTAATTTTACAGTGCGTGTATTCATGTTAGACTCCTTACGATTAAATATTTATGTCTACCTTCCGTTTTCTCGTAACACTGTACGTGCGTATGAGATAGTAATTAAAGTTCTAACTATTTGTTCCTACCGAAAAATTCTATCCTCATCAGAACCTCATAATTGTAGTATTCACAATTATCGTAGCTTTCATCATTCAGCAGAGTAAAATAGCCCTTCGGTAATTTTCACAATTAACGCCACACTGTTGAAAACATAAAGCTTTACCAATTAATTGTCCGTGTCATGAAATCTAGGATTTAGTTTGAAAAATAAGAAAGACTGTATAAATTTCATCGAAATTATTGGAACAATATGTTCTAACAGACGGAAATTTGATTTACCTTAATATAAGATTGTTATATAAAATCTCTTACCGGTTTTTCTAGCTGTGATTACGAAAATATATTGTACATAGATCTGCACACAAGATAAATCTAGACTGTGTTTGAACTAACAGTCTGTGTGAGACAAGGTTGGGGGAGTCCTCGAAAAAAGTTATGAAGCCCTGGTCTCGACTATTAAACTTCTGCTACTCTACCATACTCTCGAGCCACCGTTTCTATTTTTGTTATACAACGTAACGAATTTTCATAAAATACTGATGAGCGGAAATATAGCGACAAACTTTTCAACAGCGTGTTGGTCCATGTTTGGAGTCCAATGCTGCAGCGATTCTACGTGGTATGAATTCGACAAGGCTTTGCTAGGTTATGTGGTACGAAGGACGTACGCACAGGTCACGTAATTGTCGTAAATTACCAGCTAGTGGTTTGTTGACGCGGAGCCCACGCCCAATAGCGTCTCAGGTGTGCTCCATTGGGCTCACAGCAGGCGTGTTTTATGCCCAAGTTACCAATGAGAATTCACTTCGAAGCGCCACAAACCGGTGTACCATGATTCTGGCCTTGTAACACGGACTGTTAGCCAGTCTGAATATGCCACCAGTATCAGACAGACATCAATCACGAAGGACGGCCGAACGGCTTGGCGCAGTGGTTAGCACACTGGAATCGCAGTCGGGAGGACGACGGTTCAGACCCGCGTCCGGCCATTCTGATTTTCGTTTTCCGTGATTTCCCTAAATCGCTTCAGTCAAATGCCGGGATGGTAGTGTTGAAAGGGCACGGCCGGCTTCCTTCCCCATCCTTCCCTAATCCGACGGGACCGATAACCTCACTGTTTAGTTCCCTCCCCCAAATCAATCAATCAATCATGAAGGATGCAAGTCATCTCCAGTATTGTTCACGTAGGCCAAAGCTATCACGATGACTCGATCACCGTAGGTCCTTATAGCACAATACTGCACGCATCGGTCTGAGTCCGAAGCGCTGTGTGTTTTGAGCAGCCGCTTATTGGATGCCAGCGTGTCCGGAAACTACCACCACGCCGGCCGGGGTGGCCGAGCGGTTGTAGGCGCTACAATCTGGCACCGCGCGACCGCTGTGGTCGCAGGTTCGAATCCTGCCTCGGGCATGGACGTGTGTGATGTCCTTAGGTTAGTTAGGTTTAAGTAGTTCTAAGTTCTAGGGGACTGATGACCTCAGAAGTTAAGTCCCATAGTGCTCAGAGCCATTTGAACCATTTTTGAACTACCAACGCCCTGGTGTAACAATAAACGTTATCTCCATGCAGGCGATGGTTTTCCGCTGATTCAGGGCTCAATATCCATGATCTCGTGGGCACTGCTGTCGTAATTACTACATCGTTGGATCAAAAAGGGACCACATAGAATTCGAATGGTGTGGAGACTCATGTTCATCAACAGACCTTGAATTACGTGCTCCGTAACCCTTGTGTCTGCACCAGCCATCGTACTCTGTAATCCGTAATGCCACAGATTTCCGTCTGTCCTATTTAACAGAGCATGGAAGCCTCCGATTTTCAAGTTCTTTGATTAGTCAGGGGCGTTCAACACCTTATGGACTACTCGAGATTCACCGTTCATCAACGAGTTTCTACAGATGCTCTGACACCCACGGCCGACCAGTTTCGGTTTTAATTTGATGCTCGCTCCCAGGCATACGACCACATCATTCTATTCTATGTCGCCAATGTCAGTGGGTCTCTTCATTTTTTTAAATTTCGATTTGGTGCTTTCGGGACGTGCCTATTCAGCCATCTTTGTAGTGGAAATCAATTCTGGCGATACGATCGTAGAAGCAACATCCAGTCCACGACGAGAGATAATCTCCGACCCGGCCGAGAATCGAACCACACCCCATCGCTTGGAAATCCGCCTTTCTGACCGCGCAGCTACCGTGGCGGATGATCTCACGTGGGGCGCGTGTCATCACCACAATGGTTCCCCATTCATCTCTGCATCGCTTATACACGTTCCTTTCGCCTCGTGCGTCCACAACGCCACCAGGCGGGATTCAGTCTGCTTGGTTCCTCGAATTTTCCCAGGAAGTTTTTCCGAGGGGTGCGTCGTCTTGCATTGATTTGTGACACATAAGGATTTTGAACATTTGTACTACCTCTCCTGCCAATCAGACAATCCTATGAACATTCGCACTACCCTTTTCCCGTTGACAGAGTTGCCGGTGTAATATTTAAGGCATAGTCTACCGCTTTTCTTGAATATTAATCTAATTTATTTCGGTTATTAATTTTTCAAGCACAGAATTGCTAGAACTTCTAATTTTACTCTGCTAGTTGAATTTAGTGTTTTATTTGTCTATTGTTGATGTTTGAGGTTTCTTCGTCTTCCTTCTTCACTCTTTCCGGTCTCAGCATTGGTAGGAGCAGGGCGCAACAGTTCGTGCTCGCATTAAAAACTCATGATGTGCGCAATACACCAGTACAGCGGCAGACAGTTATCACGTGCTAGTGTGCTGCAGCACACCAAAAGTATCGCACTAAAATTATGTCGTTTTTCTTCGAATGCGAGACAGAAATCACGCTAAAATTACGCCATTTCTCCTCTAAAGCAGGCTGGTATGAAAAGGAAATGGACGAAAACGTGTTTCATAGCACTCCTTTTTGCGATGACATGGTGGTCAGCTGCGCTACTATTATCTCAGAGAAGGGACGTAGCTGCCTGCATTCGACTTCGCGTGTTCTGATGTGAAGCCATCCCTTTTAGCATTATGAGTGCTACGTTGCTCACAGCATCAGATCAGTATTTTTCTTTGAAACTGCAAGTAGCATATGGTGCAAGTGCGGAGAGTGAGAAATTTTTGAGGAACTGTTGTTGCAAGGGTGCTGTGGCTGTCTGGTCTAATGCATGAACTAAGAGTTTGTCGACTTGGGTTCGATTTCTGCTGTTACTAACATCTGTTTTTCATCAATTTTGTCCCTCACAGTGATAAACTATTATTTATACAATCTGAATATATTTAAACATTTCAATTTATATACTAAAAACAAATACATTCGACCTAGTTACGATTAATACCCCTACCAGTCAAATGGCTACAGACTAGATGGTCGTAAAAAACGAGTACACGAGGAATTCTAGAATGAAAGTGTTTTCTGTAGATGATATCCTAAAGAGGGCTCTTAGCGGTAAATCTCTGGAGGAGAAATTGACATTTAAGGAGTTAAGTAGAACTACTTCAAATGTAAATCCAACGACAGGGGGTGTAGGACGAGGCTCACCGATTTGGTTTATATAACATAAAAAATTTCAAAATGCTAGCAAAATACTTTGATCAGCTTCTTATTGTCCCAAACCAATCATAACCTCGAATCTTGAAACATTCACGAAAATTAGAAGAAGGTTTACCCCAGCTATCAAAGAAATTGAATAAGTTGTTAAAATTTTGGTAAACATTTTTGGAATACAGTGATCAATTAATTGTTATATTTAGATTAAAGTTCAGTCTTGATCACGTTATGTCTGTTTTAATGAGTAACCGGTTTCGGTTTTTTCTATAAAACCATCATCAGACCTCTTTTATTGACTTAGTATCTGTGTTCACCAAATATACATAAATGTTAATTGTCAATACAGTCTGCAAATCTCAGAATTCAGATTGGAATGTGCTTCAGTATTGCGCCTCTGCAGTTCCGCTCGAACAATGAACATGTTGTTTTTCTTATTCGGCACAAAACCTCCCTTCCACATTATTACATTATGAACTATCGGTACTAGTGTATGGCCTTAACCACTAAGCTGTCACACCATTGTGAAACTACAGTTCTGAAATACCTATTTCTCGTAGTTGGTAACGTCTTTTTTATTGCTTTTCTTATGTAGTGGGTGTATCAAGACCATCTTCCGCTCCCATGGGGTTTTTCCGTTTTACAGGTTTTCTCAAAAATTCATTTTAGTTCCTTTTTTATTTTTGGTAGAGACCATTTCAAAAATTAGTTGTAATAGTCTTCTCCACTAGTATTATAGGGATATATCTGAATAACGATAGTTCATAATGTAATAATGTGGAAGGGAGGTTTTGTGCCGAATAAGAAAAACAACATGTTCATTGTTCGAGCGGAACTGCAGAGGCGCAATACTGAAGCACACTCCAATCTGAATTCTGAGATTTGCAGACTGTATTGACAATTAACATTTATGTATATTTGGTGAATACAGATACTAAGTCAATAAAAGAGGTCTGATGATGGTTTTATAGAAAAAACCGAAACCGGTTACTCATTAAAACAGACATAACGTCAGATCAAGACTGAACTTTAATCTAAATATAAGTTGTTAAAACCCTATAATACTAGTGGAGAAGACTATTACAACTAATTTTGGAAATGGTCTCTACCAAAAATAAAAAAGGAACTAAAATGAATTTTTGAGAAAACCTGTAAAACGGAAAAACCCCATGGGAGCGGAAGATGGTCTTGATACACCCACTACATAAGAAAAGCAATAAAAAAAAAAAACGTTACCAACTACGAGAAATAGGTATTTCTGAACTGTAGTTTCACAATGGTGTGACAGCTTAGTGGTTAAGGCCATACACTAGTAATTTGTCGGGTAGGGTTCGATTGCCACTGATCCATAATTTTTTTTTCAATTTTATTTTATTCTTCGCATTGTTAAACGATAAATTACAAAATTTTAATATATTTAAACAGTTCAGTTTAAATGTGTAAAATTAATATATTCAATTTACTTACGGTTACTGTCCTCGTAAGTCAAAACGCTATAGCCCACAACATCGTAGCATACTGATAAAATTTTGCACGAGCCGCCACTGCATGTGTACGATGTGATGTACAAAGCTCAGGGACGTAGTAACACATGTAATGCTACTCAGGCGGATTTTTAGAGTATTAAGATAAATTAAGGGAAATGAACTTCAACGCCTCTCTCATTTGTATCTAGTCATCCGCATGTACTCACTGTTCGAAGATGTCCCTTTCTGTTAAAGATGCTATTCCTGGCAGTGTGGAGTTCCGCGAGTTTGCAATCTAAGCAAATGCGAGAGAAGGTAACGTAAGGTAAACTGACGCATTTTGTCCTTGCAAACAGCATTGACTGTTCCAATGATAAACGTACATGCAACACGTTTTGACTGTGATTTGTATGTAGATATAGCGCATTATTATTTTAATTCACTATTATTCAGGTACTTATTAGTTATTTTTACCATAATTATTAAACTGGAGTATGTTCCGTGAATATAAAAGAAGCCTTTATTTTTATTTCGCGGATGCTCCACCGGACCAGGTAGTTCCTCCCTCGGTGTAGGACCTAAGTGCAATAGCCGCAGAACTTGCATGTGCATGCGCGTACGTCCGTGTAACTCGGTCTCGCCTCAGCAAAGGTTTGTAATACAGACAATTTCTATACTGATACTTAATCGAGGTTCTTGTCTTTATCAGCTAAGCAGGACATGGAAGAGAAATATCGTGAGGCGATATCATTGGAAAACTTAGCGGTTTTTCATGTTTAAATCTTGGTAACAGACTACCCGTCTATAACTGCGCTCACTATTGTGTTGCGAGTACATATTGTCAATTACTGGGTAAAGACAGAGTAATTCTTCCTTTATTACACGCTCACTTACTTTCATGACTCCTAAGAATTGTGCTTCTCAGAGCCTTTAGAAAATTTATGAATTTCTCTTTAAATCTATAGATGGGTCGCACCTGCCAGCCCAACCCTCTGGTTTTAGTATCTTTAACGTTTCTCTGGAAGTACTGATGAAACATGTTTTTAAATCCTATGATCAAAGCATGTTGTGACGAAAAAACTGTGGGTGTTGTCAACTTTTTCTAAAAAGGGTATGTTTCTTGGTTAGCCTCTACAAGTCTTAAAGAAGTGACTCGGTCTTTGTTTGCGCACCGTCGTATATTAATTTTTCCAATGTTTCTTTTTATTATCGTTCGAGAGTTTCCTTAATTAAGCAGTAATTATTTTTCCTCATGTCCTCTTAAAAAAATGCAACCACATACCACCCCTTCAGACACTTTTCAACAATACAGTCGTCCCTGCAGCGGCTCAGGTCGTTGCTTAGTCTGAAACGAGGCGACTAGTGAGCAACATGAATGTGTCCACTCAAGCCAGAAAAATCTTATGATTATCTTGAAATGCTACCACAGCACTGGTCAACGAGAACAATCGGTAGGTAATACATCAGTAAACATCTTAGTTCAGCTAATGCGTGGCCTCCGAAACCCAGGCGTCAAATCGATTGCAGGTTTCAGTTCCAGAGAAATTTGTGACACTAACCGTCAGTTTGGCCAATGACTTGATCGTAAGTGTGACTGTGACGTCACTTCCTGGTGCGTATTTTGAATTGAATTTATTTATAGCTCTATTTGTTGTCATATTTACGTCGGTTTCAAGAGACATTATAATTTTTATTTCTGGAGTGTATGATAAACAAAATATCGGCCATTCTGTTTCAGACAGATTTATAATATTTAGTTGATGTATCAGTCTTTCCTTTTTATACGATAAATCTTTTTAAAAAATTCTAGTGTTTATTGTGTTCCCCCTAAAGCTATAATGTTTTCCTCACGATACTCGGGTTCTTTTCTTTCCGATCAATAGTCAGTTTTTTGTGGTATACGTTGCAATATATTCATGACACACACACACACACACACACACACACACACACACACACACACACATATATATATATATATATATATATATATATATATATATATATATATATATATTCGTTTATCACCTTCTCCATTCCATAGCTAATGAGTGATTATCTATAGTAACTCAATTTCTTAACGATTAATTTCATTTTAATTTTTACTGTGTGTCGTAATACCCACTACATCTGTAGGCTATTTTACAATAATCGATTTAGTTTTTTTTCCGACAACTAGTTAAAGTTGTTCTTGTCAAACGTTTCTTCTATTTACTAATGAAAAGTACATTTATTCGAAACTTGAGCTATGTATCTAAAGTGTACTTTCCGATACTAGCAATGATTTATTTAAAGTAAATAACTTTTAGTTGATATTGTGTGTTGTGATGTCCATTACAGATGTAGAACTTGTTCTTGCAGAACTCGATTCGTTTTCTTTTCAAAAAATGATTCTCTCGGTTTTATGTAATTGATCATTCTAGTTCCAATTCATACACTTTTTCGCCATTTAGTAAATTATCGTAAACAAAGCTTCTGTGTTGTTTGTTTCAAAATAACATAACGCTGTACTCACTAAGTTCTTTACGTCATATGTCGCATATTCGCTAACCGACAATTAGTTTCGTAATTTCCTGGTTAGTCAATAATTTCTCTCAAGTATATGTGCGTAACGAATGTGTAGATCTTTGGCACAGCAGCTGTATTCAGGTTGACTAATTTTGCAACACGGTCACCCAAACGATTTGTCTGAAGCAGTTTGTGTTGGATAAGCTTGGGCTTTATAAATACTGTAATGACAAGAAAATCGAAATATTACAAATTATACATTTTCCTAAGAAGTGTCCTTGCCAAGTGCCCTTCTGCTTCACTCTTAGTGAAACATGATGATGTCTTGAAACAGTCGAAAGAAAGAAATAATGCATATTTCTGGGATTTTTGACTCATTGTATACAGATTCCACGCACTGAGCTACATTTGATCTAAAAAGTAATTTTTCTTTTAAATCATGAACTGCTTAAAAAGTTAGGATATTACCAGATTGTAACGTGACTTCAAATTACCGTTTCTAGTGCCGTTCATATAAAAATGTTGGCTTAGTTTTAACGTTTTAGTGCCAGTGCAGTTCATATCATCAGTCAAGGTAAGTGCTAACACACATTTCGTTTTCTTGGTACTGAATCGGTAGAAGTCATTGGAACTCAACCTGCTAATACTTTTATTGCCATCACTACCAACTCTGGCAATCAAAAGATGTTGTGCACAATCTGTATACCACGGTAGGCATCACAACCCATCACACGTAAGCGATTTATCAACTGCAACAAGCGTTTCGAATACCAGTGTATCAAGAAGTGTCTAACCGCCAGAGAACACGGGTCCATTGTACGAAACTACCCAGAAAATATCACTGAACAGCCTTCACGACTTTATTTGCGGACTTTGACTTCAGCTCATATGTTGTGCTTGCGTATGATGACTTCTCTGGGAACGTAGTAATTCCTATGTCGAAGTCAACTTCGTTTCTACAAGCACCGATAGTGTGAAATCCAACTTGCTACCTTTATTCATGAGATCTGGAAAGCAGTAGGTAAAATAGCTCTGATAGAGGGATCTTGACCTACACAAAGAAACTGACGTACGCTACCTGCTGTGTCGTCCGAACAAGAACACAACAGGTGAGATGGTGGCAGTACCATAGAGACTCGCCACCTGCTCGAGTTTCACCAGCACCACGGGCGGTGCTGAGGATAAAGATATCGACTTCGGCCGAGTACAATCCGCCAATGACAGGACGACAACGCACAGAAGCGTACTCGGAAGATAGAAGAGCAGTTCTCGCACTTGGTAACAGATCATTGTCCACGGTTGGCTTGGACACGGAACGTCCTTTAGTGAACTCCTAGAACTGCAAAAACAGTTGTATATTGCATTTGTTACGTACTGTGAACTTTACCAACGATTATTTGCACTTAGCCATTGAGGACCTTTTTTGTGTTGTATTTCAAGCAGTGTCACAGGCTCCATTATTCAACTAGTCAAAAAGATAAGTAAACCTTTTCACCTCATCTGTGTGACTTCGCCGGCCGAAGTGGCCGTGCGGTTAAAGGCGCTGCAGTCTGGAACCGCAAGACCGCTACGGTCGCAGGTTCGAATCCTGCCTCGGGCATGGATGTTTGTGATGTCCTTAGGTTAGTTAAGTTTAACTAGTTCTAAGTTCTAGGGGACTAATGACCTCAGCAGTTGAGTCCCATAGTGCTCAGAGCCATTTGAACCATTTTTTTGTGTGACTTCCTTACTAATTTGTCGGAGTGTTGTAGAACCTTTGTTCCCCTGTTCTGTTACGTGACCCTGCAACATAGCTGTGTAATAGTGGCGTGAAGAAATTATCTTAGCGGTGTACTGCACCAGAAGCCGTTTCACGAACTCACAGACTCGGTTTGTAGTAACAACAGTGGTAACTCGGCTTCCACAGCAGCAGCGACGAGGCCGTTCCAAAATTTTCCAAAACTACCCTACAAAAAGTGAAACTCTCGGGAGTCATTAAACGACAAAAATACAGCTTCGTAAACGGATGTATAAATGACTAGAGTTGCAATTCTCTGTGGCAAGTAGAACTGCCACCAGAGTCCATTGATGAAGTTCTTGTTTAGTGTTGTTCCTTGGAATAGTAGGGTCTATAAGGGGTGTGAACGGGGTCAGATGTTGACTGATCACTATGAATGGCTTGGAGATGCCGCGTACTCTTGTGGAACCGCAGTATTACGACCTGACAGACAAATCAACAGGCCTCATATACGGTCTCAATTTGGGCTACTGGTCGAATAGTGTAATATCCAGACTTTTGGGGCATTCGGATGTGACAGTGACTCATTGCTGGAACGCGAGGGCAGTCGGGAAATCTCCAATCAGACACGTCAGACCACCTAAAAGGGAGGATCGCCGTATTGTGCACTAAAGCATATCATAACACTTCACACCTGCTCCTGCTATTCGAGAACAAGTAATAGTCTACCTTTAACATTGTGTCACCCCACACCATTACCACGAAACTGGTAACAGTCGGACTAGGAAATTATCGTTCCATGTTGAAGCTACCGTTAATGTTGTTGCCGTCTTCAGCCTAGAGACTGGTTTCATGCAGTTCTCCATGATACTCTACCCTGTGCAAGCTTTTTCATCTCCGAGTAACTACTGCACCCTACATCCTTCTGCATCTGCTTATTGTATTCATATCTTGGTCTCCCTTTACTGTTTTTACCCTGCACACTTCCCTCCAGTACTAAATTGGTAATCCCTTGATGCCTCAGAATATGTCCTACCAATCGATCTCTACTTATGGTCAGGTTGTGAAGCAAATTCCTCTTCTCCCCAATTCTATTCAGTACCACCTCATTAGTTACGTGGTCTACCCATCTAATCTTCAGCATTCTTCTGTAGCACCACATTTCGAAAGTTTCTATCCTCTTCTTGTGTAAACTATTTATCGTTCATGTTCCACTTCCAAGTAATCACAAATAATTTCAGAAAAGACTTCCGCACACTTAAATCTATAGACGGTGATAGCAAATTTCCCTTCTTCAGAAACGCTCTCAGGACCATAGCCTGTCTACATTTTATATTCTCTCTACTTAGACCATCGTCATTTATTTTGCTCCACAAATAGAGTCTCCTTTCATAATCTAATAACCTCAGCATCACCTGATTAAATTCGACTACATTCCATTATCCTCGTTTTGCTTTTGTTGATGTTCATCTTATATCCCCCTTTCAAGATACTGTCCGTTCCGTTCAGCTGCTCTTCCAGGTCCTTTGCTGTCTCTGACAGAATTATAGCGTCATCGACAAACCTCAAGGTTTTTATTTGTTCTCCGTGGATTTTAATTCCTACTCGAAATTTTTCTTTTGTTTTTTTTACTGCTTCCTCAATGTACAGATTGATCAACATTGGGGATAGGCTACAATCCTGTCTTATTCCCTACTCAACCACTGCTTCCTTTTCATGCCCCTCGACTCTTGTAATTGCTGTCTGGTTTCTGTAGTAAACAGCCTTTCGCTCCCTGTGTTTTACCCCTGCCACATTCAGAATATTAAATTGAGTATTCCAGTCAACATTGTCAAAAGCTTTCTCTAAGTCTACAAATGCTAGAAACGTAGGTTTCCCTTTCCTTAATCTATCTTGTAAGATAAGTTGCAGGGTCAGTATTGGCTCGCGGGTTACAACAGTTCTGCGGAATCCAAACTGATCTTCTCTGAAGTCGGCTTCTATCAGTTTTCCCATTCGTCAAATGGTCCAAATGGCTATAAGCACTATGGGGCTTAACATCTGAGGTCATCAGTCCCCTAGACTTAGAACTGCTTAAACGTAACTAGCCTAAGGACATCACACACATCCATGCCCGAGGCAGGATTAGAACCTGCGTCCGTGGCAGCCTCGTGGTTCTGGACTGAAGCGCCTAGAACCGATCGCTCACAGCGTCCGGGTTTCCATTCGTCGGTAACGAATTCGTGATATTATTTTGCAACCGTGACTTATTAAACTGATAGTTCGCTAATTTTCACATCTGTGAACACCTGCTTTCTTTGGGATTGGAATTATTCTTCTTGAAGTCTGCGGATATTTCGCCTGTCTCATACATCTTGCTCACCAGATGGCAGAGTTTTGTCAGGACTGGCTCTCCCAAGGCCGTCAGTAGTTCTAATGGAAAGTTGTCTACTCCCGGGGCCTTGTTTCGACTCAGGTCTTTCAGTGCTCTGTCAAAATCTTCACGCAGTATCGTATCTCCCATTTCATCTTCATCTACATCCTGTTCCATTTCCATAATATTGTCCTCAAGTACATCGCCCTTGTATAGACACTCTATATACTCCTTCCACCTTTCTGCTTTCCCTTCTTTGCTTAGGATTGGTTTTCCCTCTGAGCTCTTGATATTCTTACAGGTGGTTCTCTTTTCTCCTAAGGTGTCTTTAAATTTTCCTGTAAGCAGTATCTATCTTACCCCTAGTGATGAATGCCTCTACATCCTTACTTTTGTCCTCTAGCCATCCTTGCTTAGCCATTTTGCATTTCCTGTCGATCTCAGTTTTGAGACTTTTTTTATTCTTTTTTGCCTGCTTCATTAACGGCACTTTTATATTTTCTCCTTTCATCAATTCAATACCTCTTCTGTTAGCCAAGGATTTCTACTAGCCCTACTTGATCCTCTGCTACCGTTAATACCGTAGCACAAATGACTATGTTTAGAGTGGTGCCGTGGCGGGTAGCATGGACTGCTGCGGAATGGCGTCGCGTTGTGTTTAGTGATGATTCTCGGTTCTCCACTACTCCGCTATGACCATCCTCGGCGAGTATGGTAGCGATCTGGCCAGAGGTCCATTCTTTCAGTGTTGTGGAAGGGCACAGAGATATTACTTTTGGAGTCATGGTGTGGGGAGTCATCGTATATCACTGGAGGTCACGGCTGGAGGTGACTGACTGAGGCCTGACGACACAACGGTCGGCTACGGACATCCTATGCTTTCATGTGTTACCCCTCATGCGACAATACCGTGGTAACATTTTTTAACACGACAAGGCAGTCTAGTGATAGCAAGATCACTAGATCTGTCACCGACAGAACATACGCGGGACCATCTCGGGCGTCAGCTGCTTCCCAGTGATAGTTTCCAAGTGATCAAGGACCAGTGACAGCAGTTGTGGACCACATTGCTTCAGCGTCGTGACACCATTCCCAACCGAATTAGTGCATGAATCCAGGCCAGAGAGGGTGCAAACCATGCTGAATAGTGCGCTCATACTGCCAAATTCGTTTTCAATTTGATCGATTTTGCAATCACTGCCATAACATCATGTAGTCCGTCAAGCCGCGGGGTTTCATTTCGTTTCGCGTCCCATTCGGTGCTTCACTTTTAGTCAGGTTGTTTCCGCCCCGTCGCCTAATAAACGAACTCCGCACTTACGGAATGTGACATGAACTGAACCGAAGACTTTCCTAGAAAAAGAATACGGTATTGCATTCTTAATTGGGGTGTAGATTTAAAAGATGGCTTACGTAGAGTGACAAGGCTTCTGTCATTTATTACGTATGTAAATAACACGAAGGCTAGTGACGATAGCCTAAGGAAGCTGTTCGCTGTAGACGAAGTTGTGCACAGAAAGGCGATTTCGTGAAAAACGTGAAACTAGTTGCTGACACGCTTGTAGACGGTCATAAGCTATTGCAAAAATTGGCAACTGACTCTAAGTAAAAGTCTTAAAATGACCTCAAACGTGTGAAAAATTATTTTACTCCGCTTTCGGTCGCTGGAATTACAATCTTGAAGCATCAGAAACGGAGCAATTTTAAGTGGAACGAACAACAAATATGTAGGTATGGGGTAGCCAGATCCGAGATTCAGGTTTATTGAAAGAATCCTAAAGAAGTATAATTCGCACACGAAGTAGGTCGGTTATAAACTTCTGTTTTGGACAATACTCATTGTCCTTCAGATTAACGAAAAAATAGAAAACATTCAATGAAGACTTGCACAATACGAGACGTTTTTGTGTAGTGACAGCAATGCTGAAAATGACTGAGACGTTGCAAATGAAGCAATGTATGTCGCAGAGTCTTATTTAGAAAATTCACAAAACCCCATGTTCCACATCGAGTCACAGTTTTAACTTCCACCATCGAAGTCCCGCGAAATGACCACAATGGTAAAATTAGAGGAATTTGGGCTCGCCCGCAGAGAGATATCCATACACTCCCCGCCTACCATCCACGAATGTAAAAAATAGGTAAATTGTATACTGTTACGTTAGGTACCCTGCATTTAACAAGTACACTTGTAGGTGGAGACGTATTAGCTTGCAATTTTGCTTTGATAAGTTGTTGAAACCTCTTCTCTATCAAAAATTTTAGAAAAAAATTCAATCTGAACAGATAGTACGTCAGATATAAAAACTTACAGATTCTCACAAGTCCTTCTGACTTTATACACTGATCAGCCATAACATTATGATTATCCCCCTATCATCGATAAAAACATGTCCAGGTGATAACAGCGTCACCTGGTTAGGAATGACTGCTAGTCAGACACACGCACGGTGCATGTAGTATCATTCAACATCTACATCCACATATATACTCCGCTAGCCACCAAGCAGTGTGCGGCGGAGGGCACTATTCGCGCCAAAGTCATATTTCCCCCCCTCTGTTCCACTCGCGGATCGCGCGAAGGGGAAAACGACTGTCTGAATGCCTCAGCACGAGGTCTAATGTCCCTTATATCTGATTTGTGATCACTGCATGATTTGAAAGTTGGTGGTAATAATAAATGCTCTACATCCTCGGCGAAGGTAGGATTTTGGAATTTAGTGAGCAGCCCCTTCCGTTTACTTGCTAGTGTGTCCCAGTTCAAACTTTCTGTGAGATTTCTAACGCTCTCGCGATGGCTAAATGTACCAGTCAAGAATCTTGCCGCACTACTTTGGACCTTCTCAATCTCTTGAATCAGACCCAACTGGTAAGGGTCCCATACAGACGAACAATACTCTGAGACTGGATGAAATAGCGTATTGTAAGCAATTTCCTTTGTTGAAGGACTGTATCGCTTCAGGATTTTACCAATAAACCGCAATCTGGAGTTCGCCTTGCCCGTTACTTGTGTATTCTGATCATTACATTTGAGATCATTTCGAATAGTCACACCCACATACTTGACGGATGTTACCGCTTCCAAAGACTGGGCATTTTTTTGTACTCTTACATTAATGGCGATTTTCGTTTTGTTATACGCAGTAGGTTACACTTACTAGTATTGAGGGATAACTGCCAGTCATTACACCACGCATTTATTTTCTGCAAATCCTCTTTGATTTGTTCACAACTTTCGTGTGATAATACTTTCCTGTAGACTACAGCACCAACGGCAAACAGTCTAATGCCGCTGCCAATACCATCAACCAGATCTTTTATGTAAATCCTAAAAAGCAGCTGAGCTATTACGCTGCCCTGGGGCACACCTGAATTTACGCTTGATTCTGTTGAAGTCGCCCCATTAAGGACGACATACTGCTCTTTGTCTGTTAGAAAACTTTCTATCCAACCGCATATGTCATCGGATAGACCGCAAGCGCACACCTTTTTGGAGCAAGTGACAGTGCAGAATTGAGTCGAACGCCTTTCGAAAGTCGAGAAATACGGCATCATATCATTGAGCATGCTGTCCGTGTGTAGAATGGGGAAGGTGCGCCATCTATCGGAGTTCCACCGAGCGTAGATTGTGATGGCTCGGAGGCTCGGCACGAACGTTTCGGAAACTGCACGATTTGTCGGGTGCTCGAGGACTGCTGCGGTGAGTGTCTTTAACACGTGGCGAAACGAAACTGAAACCACGTTCAGATGGCGTAGCGTTGGGCAGCCACCACTCCCAACAGATGACGGACGTCGTAGGCTGGGAAGACTGGTAAAGCAGGACAGACGGCGAACTATTGCGGAACTAAAATCGGGCTTTAATGCCGGGCAGAACACAAATGCGTCAGAACACACTGTGCACCGATCACTGCTACCGATGAGCCTCTGAAGCTCACGAACCATGCATGTTTCAATGTTAACACAACGACATCGGCAACTGCGACTGAAATGGCCACGTGAACATCGGCACTGGACGTTGGCGCATGATCTGAGGAATCCTTCATTATGCCGATGGAAGGGCGCAAATCCGTCGTCTTCCAGGTTGGATTTGATCTGGGGGAGGAGGCGAAACGGCGAGTCTCATCGGATTAGGGAAGGATGGGGAAGGAAGTCGACCGTGCCCTTTCAGAGAAACCATACCGGCATTTACCTGAAGCGATTTATTGAAATCACGTGAAACCAAAATCAGGATGGCAGGACGCGGGATTGAACCGTCGTCTTCCAGGGGAACACCTCCTTGATACCTGTACTATTAGACGGCGGCTCCATTATGCTCTAGGGGCAATTGACGTGGGCATGGTGACGGCGAAGAATCACGTGCACCCCTTCAAGACGACCATGTTCCCCAATGACAGTGGCATTTTTCAACAATATAGCGCGCTTTGTGGCAAGGTCAGAAGTGTCATGGAATGGTTCAAGATACACAGTGGCGAGCTCCAATGATAT